>NC_053390.1:459115069-459371317 GCF_905171765.1 Bufo bufo
ATCGGAAGATAGTGGCTCTCTCTCCGGGGATGAGGACTCTAATGATTCCTTCTCTTCGGAGGATGACACCAAAGAAGGAAAGTTCCTTTTTCCGGCAGAAGATACGGACAAATTGTTAAAGGTTATCCGATCTACCCTGGAATTGGAAGATACCAGAGAAAATAGATCTGTAGAGGATGTTGTCTTTGGGGGACTTAGGGAAAAGAAGCGTAGGTGTTTCCCTGTCCATAAATCGGTCTCAGCTGTGATAGAAAAAGAATGGAAAAAACCGGATAAAAAAACGTTTATTTCTAAAAACTTTAAGCGGAAGTACCCCTTTGAGGAAGAGGCATCTACATCTTGGGACAGGGCCCCGAAGCTGGATGTAGCTATTTCCAAGATTTCTAAAAAATCCTCTCTGCCCTTTGAGGACATGGGTTTCTTGAGGGATCCCTTAGATAAAAGAATAGATTCTGCCCTTAAGAATTCATGGGAATCTTCTGCGGCGGCTTTCAGGCCTAGTATAGCCGCCACAGTGGTTGTGAGATCTATGTCACTGTGGTTGGATAGGCTACAGGGGCAGATTAGGGATAAATGCCCTAGAGAGCAATTGTTGGCATCTATGCCCACTTTCCAGAAGGCCGCGGACTTTATTGCAGATGCCGCAGTGGACTCGGTGAGGCTGGAAGCGAGAGCCGCATCCCTTTCCAATTCCGCGCGACGTGCTTTGTGGCTTAAGAATTGGAAAGGGGGGGATATGCCGTCCAAGCTGAGATTGTGTAGCATTCCCTGTGATGGCCAGTTCCTTTTTGGGTCTGAACTTGACTCCTTACTCGAAAAAGCGGCAGATAGAAAGAAAAAGTTTCCCCAAGAATCTTTCACTCAATTTAAGCAATATAGACGGCCCTTTCGGAACCCGAGTGGATTTCAGAATAAAAAGCAGACGGGGGACAGAGAGCAGGGAGCAAGGCCTAGATCAGGAAGTAAGGGCTTTTTGTTTAGATCAGCCGCAGCTCGTGGGGGAAAACAAGGAAAGCAATGACGCCATGATCCCAGTAGGAGGAAGATTAAGATTCTTTCTTCCTGCTTGGGAAAAGATGGCGGGCAGATGGTTGATAGGTCTTCTGCGGGAAGGTCTAAGGTTAGAATTTTTGAGATACCCCGCGGAAAAATTTGTGATTTCAAAGTTTTCTATCATTATGCTGCAAGAAATAAAAAAACTAATAAACAAAAAAGTGTTACTTCCTGTCCCAGAGTCAGAGATAGGGAGAGGTTTTTATTCCACCCTGTTTCTAGTGAAGAAACCAGATGGGTCATACCGGACTATAATAAACCTCAAATACCTGAACAAATTCCTGAAAGCCAGGAAATTCAAGATGGAAACCATCAGGTCAGCAATATTTCTTTTATCTCCGGGTTGTCATATGGCGGTTCTGGATTTAAAAGATGCGTACCATCATATTCCGATTCATCCAGATCACCAGAGATTCCTCCGGGTGGCTGTAAGAACCGAGACTGGGCTTCTTCATTACCAGTTCCAGGCACTCCCCTTTGGCCTTTCCATGGCACCTCGAATCTTTACGAAGGTAGTGGCGCAGATGGCCTCCTTCATCAGGAAGGAGAACATCACATTTCTGCCTTACTTGGACGACTTTCTGGTGGTGGCCCAAACTCAAGCGGAGTGTGTCAGGGCTCTGAATCGGGTGATGGAGGTACTTCAGTCCCTGGGGTGGCTTTTGAATACCCAGAAGTCCAGGATGGAGCCATCATCAAGCCAGGTTTTCTTGGGTCTGGTTTTAAATTCCAGGCTGGAGAAAACTTTCCTCACAGAGGAGAAGGTAGCCAGGATTCAGGGAGTAGTTCGGCGGGTTCAGTCAGGAGGAACCCTGTCTATAAGGAAAGCTATGTCCCTGTTAGGAGTCTTAACATCCTGCATGCCAGCAGTCCAGTGGGCGCAGCGACACTCTCGCCAGTTACAGGGAGAGATTTTGGCTGCCGCAAGGCGAGCAGGGACGTCTCTGGAGTCAGTTATAAGTTTGTCCGACGTAACTCTTTCATCCCTAAATTGGTGGAAAGAAGAAGAGAATCTGACTCAGGGACTTCCCTGGTCCTTTCCGGAACCGGTAGTTGTGACTATGGACGCCAGCCCCTGGGGATGGGGGGCTCACGTGGAGGATCAGATCTTTCAGGGAGAGTGGTCCCAGGGTCAGAAGCTGTTCTCGTCAAATCGAAAGGAGCTGAGAGCTGTTTTGTTGGCCTTGAGGGCAGTTCTTCCTATGATACAGAACAGACATGTGAGGGTGATGTCCGACAATCGGACAGTGGTCTCATATCTCAATCGTCAGGGAGGAACCAGGTCAGATTCCTTACAGAAGGAGACAAGATGGATTTTCGAGGAAATAGAGGAGAAAGTGCTTCATCTCTCGGCCATTCATATTCGAGGGGTCGAGAATTTTCAGGCAGACTTCCTGAGTCGCCACAGGCTACGTCAGGGGGAGTGGTCACTAAGTCCAAAGATATTCTCCCAGATAGTAGATTTATGGGGTCTGCCTTCGGTAGACATGTTTGCCACAAGGGAGAACAGAAAGGTGCCGGAGTTCTTCTCCCTCAGTCCAAAAGAGTGCCCATCTGGGGTGGACGCCTTCCTCCAGAGATGGGACTTCCCGCTAGGTTATGCCTTTCCCCCGCTACAAATGATTCCGTTAGTGATAAGGAAGATCAGATACGAAAGGGCGAGAGTGATTCTGATAGCTCCCTTCTGGCCGAAAAGGGCGTGGTTTTCCCTGTTGAGGGCCATGTCGGTTTCGGATCCATGGATCCTGCCGGGAATTCCGGACCTATTGTCACAGGGTCCAGTATTCCACCCGGAGGTAGAGTCTCTGCATCTTTCGGCGTGGAATTTGAGAGGTCATTTTTAGCCAGTCAGGGATTCTCTAGGGAGGTCATTTCCACTCTGATGAAAAGTAGAAAGGAGGTGACGAATATTATTTATGCACGGGTATGGAGGAAGTTCCTATCCTTTATAGGCACAGAAAGTGTTTCCTGGCCATTAGAGTTTTCAGTGGTTCAGGTGTTGGATTTTCTACAGAGGGGATTGTCCCTAGGGTTGGCAAAAAGTACATTAAAAGTGCAGGTGTCAGCTTTGTCGGTCTTAGGGAGAAGGAGTTTAGCCATGGACCCTTGGATTGTTAGGTTTTTTAAGGCAGTAGATAGGATTACGCCAGTAGCAGGCCCTAGATTTCCTCCTTGGGACCTTAACTTGGTGTTAAATGCCCTAACTAAACATCCCTTTGAACCTCTAGTCTCTTGCTCAATTAAAGTGCTTTCCCTTAAACTAGTTTTGCTGGTAGCCTTAACGTCAGCCAGAAGGGTTGGGGAGATTCAGGCCCTCTCCATTAACCCCCCTTTCATGTCCATCAGAGAAGACAGGGTAGTTCTCAGACCAGATCCCGCCTTTATGCCGAAGGTTCCTTCTAGGACTAATAGGGCTCAGGAGGTAGCTCTTCCAGCTTTCTTTTCAGAACCAAAAGATGACAGAGAGAAGGAGATGCATTCCCTCGATGTCAGGAGGTGTATTTTGCAGTACCTGGAGGTGACTAAGGACTGGAGGAAGTCTTCTGCCTTATTTGTTCTGTTCGGCGGGGCTAGGAAAGGTAATACTGCCTCTAAGGCCTTATTCACACGTCCGTTGTTTCTTTCCTGATCTGTTCCGTTTTTTGCTGAACAGATCTGGACCAGATCTGGACCCATTCATTTTCAATGGCTCCTGAAAAAAAACGGACAGCTCAATGTCTGATTTTTTTTCAGGACCCATTGAAAATGAATGGGTCCAGATCTGGTCCAGATCTGTTCAGCAAAAAACGGAACAGATCAGGAAAGAAACAACGGACGTGTGAATGGACCCTCAGGCATCTATTGCCCGCTGGATCAGAGAAGCTATATCCTTGGCGTATTCAGTATCCGGTGTGTCTCCCCCTATTTCTGTGAGGGCTCACTCCACGAGGGCGGTGTCCACTGCTTGGGCTGAGAGGGCCAGCGTATCCATTGAACAGATCTGTCGGGCTGCCACCTGGTCTTCTCCGTCCACTTTCTATAAACACTATAGGCTTCAACTTGACTCTATTTCTGACCTTCTCTTTGGTACAAAAGTCTTGAGTACGGTTTCCCACCCTGAGGCTGATCTCTGAAATCTCTCTCTAAGGTGCTGTCGTGGGGGAGGGGAAAAATGATGATTACACTTACCGGTAATCGGATTTTCCTGACCCCACGACAGCACCTCTTTATTCCCTCCCTGTTGGTGTAAGTCTGTGTGTTCACGGGTGTTGAAAAAAAAAAAAAAAAAAAAAAAAAGAATGTTAAACTGAACTAACGTAAGGGGGAGTCCCTCTCATGCTCTGGAAACTCACTGAGGTGGGAGAGCGGCTCCACCTTTTTATGCTGCAGGTTTCCTGTCCTGGGGCGGAGCCATCTCTCTAAGGTGCTGTCGTGGGGTCAGGAAAATCCGATTACCGGTAAGTGTAATCATCATTTTCAGCAGATTTGTGTAGGAATTTTTATTTTTTTTTTAAAAATGAAAATTCCCAGAATATCGGTATAAATTATCGGCTATCGGCCTGAAAATTCACAAATTATCGGTATCGGCCCTAAAAAATCTATCGGTCGATCCCTAACGCTTATACAGGTGTTATTGCGACCTCTGCCGCATCCCAGCTCCTTATGACTGCAGCCACCGCTCGGGTCATCACACCTTGGACACTAGGAACTTGGCTCTCACCCGCTTTGTGCCAGGTCAATTCAGTCTGTGCCATTAATCCTGAACGGCATGGACTTTATACAGGTTGCGCTGATACTGCGCGGAAGAAGAAAAAAAATTGCTCTGACTTTATATGGGAAAATTAATCAAATTTAATTTGATTTATTGCCCATCCCTCCTCCTAGCAGGAATAAGAGGAATGGCACAATATAGTCATAAGAATAGATGCTCCAGAGTTATTACATACCCACATATGCATTTTAGTAACTTATCTTTATTTGAAATGTCACTAATTTCCCTCTCTTCTGGCATCGTTTTCATGAGGCCAGATGTCCAGTAGTTCTGTCGCTCTAGTGATAGACAAAAAGTAATTCTAATGCGGCGGACTGAAGGGGGAGTGGCTTAGACACTAACTGGACCTGAGCCAACCCTTATGTTCACCTAATTAGATGACCTCTTGAAAAGAGGGAAAGCAATATATTTCAAATTAAGGTATATTACATAAAATGTACCGTATGTGGGTAAAGGGATGCATTTGGCTTTTTTTTTTTTTTTTTTTTTTTTTGTCACTGGAATAACCCTTTAAAAAAACAAAGCCATACTGACCACAATGATCCCTCACCACTCCCATTCCGATGCTGCTATATCCAGCAGCGGCCGGGGGTCAGTGAAAGCTTTTTCTTTTCTTTTTAACCCAGTGTGAGCCATATAGAAAAATAACTTCTGCAGGACAATCCCTTTAAGTGTACCTGCACAAAGATGCAGGCTTGGAAAAAGAAATTCCACATGGATTCTAGTGCGGATTTCTGTGTGTTTCCGCACAAAATGCACACTAAAATCCTTACGTTGCAAAGGTTACAGTCTGCATGAAAGATGCCACGTCCAATTGACAGGCTGCAGATTAAATCGACACGGCAAATAAGAAAAAAACCAGGGTGTGCGTGCGATTTGTGTAATCTCCTTCACTTTGTTGGGACTGTATTACACTGCAGTTTTTCCATTCCCATTCACTTCAGTGGGGCCGCAAAAGATGCGGACAGCATCTCCGTGTGCTGTCCGCATCCATTGCTCTGTTCCGTGGTCCGCAAAAAAAATATAACCTGTCCTATTCTTGTTCGTTTTGTGGACAAGAATAGGCAGTTATATCTATGGCTGTCTATGCCCTTCCGCAAATTGCGGAATGCACACGGACGCCATCTGTGTTTTGCGGACTGCAAAACACACAACAGGTGTGTGCATGAAGCCTAAGGGTCTTGCAGTGCAGAATTTTAAATCCAAAATATGGCAATTTATGCTGGTAGGTTTCCATCACAGATTTCACCCTTTGCTATGCATAAGGTGAAATCTGAAGCAAAATTATTGGCAGCAGAAAACGCAACACGTGTTGCTGTGCCCATAAGAGCCCCTGTCAGCTGTTCTAGTACATAATTGTGTTCCTCATAATATAATGGTTTTGTTGTGCGGTTTCTGTTATTCCTCCTAGAAATTTATTTATATAATAACAACTAGGTTTTACCAGTCGAAGGTTTGCCACTGTACTCTCACATTGTCCAGTCAGGACTGACAGCATCAGAACGTATAGAGACACACTCCTTTGACAAAGCGTAACACCCATTCACTAAAGTCTGTTTTAGCCATATTCCTTGTTTCAGCAGCACAGATATATGCATTTCTCACAGAAGCAGGGGGTGTCTCCCTTCTGCCAGCACTGTATGCAGCGACCTCTCTTCCCTTACTTCCCACTATGTTTGTTTTTATTCCAGGGAGCTCAGAAAGCTGATAAGAGGGATAAATCACACTACAGGAAGGCAGGAGGCTCCTATAATCTTCAAAAGCTGTGTAGAAGCAGTTCTCAGCTACCTTTGTTGACACCACACACACACACACACACACACACACACACACACACACACTTCCTTTCAGCCATCTTCTGAGTCTCTGTTATCAGGGATGGATCTTGCCTGACAACAAGCAGCGAGACCCTAGTGGCCATAACATAAAAAAAAAAAATCATATTTAACCCTTTCCTGACCTAATAGTATATCACATGCTGGGTATTTAACCCCTTAAGGACCCATGTACGTCATATCTGGCCGGGACTTGTACATCATGCTGATCGGGCAGGTGCAGGAGCTGCGCCCCCGTAATCAGCTGCAGGGTACCGGCAGTCACTGATAGCCGGACCCCTGCTGTATGCACCAGCATCAGTGAAAACACAGATGCCGGCGCATTAACCCTTGATGCGCTGACCGCGGCACGTGCGAAGTCTGTAGAGGGAGGGAGCTGCCATCAAATCCCCGCGCTGCTGTGACGAGGACCCGATGGCAGGGAAGGCAGCCTGATGCTTTCCTTAGGCATTGTGGCTGCCTTCTGGATCTCACAGGCAGGAAGCTGTAAGTTGAAGTCCAGGAGCGGGACTAAAAAAAAAAAAAATTGTCCTTTTTCCCAAAATAAAGTAAAAAAAAAAATATTAGGTATCGACCGGCTCTATAAAAATATCACAACCTAACCCCTCAGGTGAACACCGTCAAAAAAATACAAACTGCAAAATAAACTTTTTTTTTGTCACCTTACATCACTAAAAGTGCAACACCAAGCGATCAAAAAGGCATATGCCCCCCAAAATAGTACCAATCTAAACGACACCTCATCCCGCAAAAATGAGCCCCTACATAGGACATCACCCAAAAAATAAAAAATAAACTATGGCTCTCAGACTATGGAGACACTAAAACATGATTTATTTATTTTTGTTTCAAAAAATGCTTTTATTGTGTTAAATGTAAAAAAAAAATAAAAAAAAAAAATTGACATATTGGGTATCACTGCGTCCGTCCGTAACAACCTCCTCTATAAAAATATCACATGAACTAACCCCTCAGGTGAGAACCCTAAATTTTTTTATAAAGTGTCAAAAAAGCCATATTTTGTCACCTTAATCACATAAAGTGATCAAAAAGTCATATGCACCCCAAAATAGTACCAATCAAACCGTCATCTGGCTTTCAGAATATGGAGACACAAAATCTTTATTTATTTTTTTAAATTCTTTATTATGTAAAACTGAAACAAACAACCAAAAAAAGTATACATATTTGATATTGTCGCATCCATAACAACCTGCTCTGTGAAAATACCACATGATCTAACCTGTCAGATGAACGTTGTAATTAAAAAAAAATAAACTGTGCCAAAACCAGCAATTTTTTGCCTCACAAAAAGTGTAATATAGAGCAACCAAAAATCATATGTACCCTAAAATATTACCAAAAAAATTGCCACCTTATCCCGTAGTTTCCAAAATGGGGTCCTTTTTTTTTTAAGTTTCTACTCTAGGGGTGCATCAGGGGGTTTTCAAATGTGACATGGCAACTTAAAATGGCGTTCCTTTCCTTCTGCACCCTGCCGTGTGCCCATACAGTAGTTTACGACCACATATGGGGTGTTTCTGTAAACTACAGAATCGGGGTAGTAAATATTGAGTTTTGTTTGGCTGTTAACCTTTTGCTTTGTTACTAGAAAAAATTGATTAAACTGCAAAATCTGCCAAAAAAATGGAGGGTTTATGGGTGGTTTCTATTATGTAAGGGTACTTTCACACTACCATTTTTCTTTTTCGGTATTGAGTTCCGTCCTAGGGGCTCAATACCGGAAAAAACTGATCAGTTTTAGCCTAATGCCTAATGTAGAGCAATCCATTCAGGATGCATCAGTTCAGTCCCTCTTACGTTTTTTGGACGGAGAAAATACCACAGCATGCTGCAGTTTTCTCTCCGGCCAAAAATTCTGAACACTTGCTGGAATGCCGACCCCGGCATTAATTTCCCTATTAACGAATCCGTTCTTCCGCTCCGCGCATATGGTTTTTTATAAGGCAGATTTTGCTGGACTGGTATTTTGACACCATGTCCCATTTGAAGCCCCCTGATGCACCCCTAGAGTAGAAACTCCAAAAAACTGACCCCATTTTAGAAACCACACCCCTCAAGGTATACAAAACCTATTTTACAAACTTTAACCGTTTTTATTTTATTTATGTAAGTTTTACACAATTTTTAATTCATTTTTGAAAAAAAAATCATCATATTTTAGTGTCTCCATAGTCTGAGAGCCATAGTTTTTTCAGTTTTTGGGCGATAATCTTGGGTAGGGTATGATTTTTGCGGGATGAGATGACTGTTTGGCACTATTTTGGGGTGCGTATGACTTTTTGATTGCTTGCTATTACACTTTTTTTTTTTTTTTTTACGGTATTCATCTGAGGGGTTAGGTAATGTGAGATTTTTATAGAGCAGATTATTACGGACGCGGCGATACCTAATATGTGTAGTGCATTTTATTTTTTAATTAGTGATAAATGTATTTATTTTTACTTAGACCCACTTGGTTCTTGAAGATCCAGTGCGTCTGATGTCTGTATAATACAGTACACTCTATAGTGTACTGTATTTTCACTTTACACTTAGTCTGATCAGACTTCTGCCTTTAGCAGAGCAGCGGGTGATGGGGAGGGAGGGGGGCCACCTCCCTCTTTGATCCTGTCAAGAATCGGGGGCTGAAATGGTTCAGCAGCCCCCGATGGGAGAGGGAGGGAGCTCCCTCTGTTTTAACCTCTGCCATACAGCGGTCCCTACGGACCGCGGCATGGAAGGGGTTAAACGGCTGGCATCTGTGAGCAGATGTCAGCCGTTTCAAGCAGTGTGTCAGCAATGTGCTGACACTCTGCTAACCGCTCGGCCATCCTAAGAGAGGGGGATGGCGGATGATCATGTCATGTGTCCCCAAGAGGTTAAACCTGTGAAAAAAATAAATACCGGATCTGTTTTTCCGGATGACACTGGAGAGACTGATCCGGTATTTTAATGCATTTGTCTGACAGATGCCATCCGTTTGCCTGCCGGAATCCTCTACCGCAAGTGTGAAAGTACCCTAAGCCCCTCAAAGTGACTTCAGACCTGAACTGGTCATTAAAAAGGTGGGTTTTGGAAATTTTCAGAAAAATGTCAAAATTTGCTTCTAAACTTCTAAGGCCCCTTTAAGACGAGCGAGTTTTCCGCGCGGGTGCAATGCGTGATGCGAACGCATAGCACCTGCACTGAATCTGGACCTGATCATTTCAATAGGTCTGTGTACATGAGCGTTGTTTTTCACGCATCACTTCATGCAGCTCTGGCGCTATAGGAGTGAATAGGGCTGCGTGAAAAATGCGGATATGATTTGTTTTTCATGGATGGTTGCTAAGGCTACTTTCACACTAGCGTTCAGAGCGGATCCGTCTGGTGAGAGGAGCGGAGGCTGAACGCTACCAGACTGATGCATTCTGAGCGGATCCGCATCCACTCAGAATGCATTAGGGCTGTACGGATGCGTTCGGGGCCGCTTGTGAGAGCCTTCAAACGGAGCTCACCAGCGGAGCCCCGAACGCTAGTGTGAAAGTAGCCTACCTACAAGATGTTGTTTGTATACCTTCAGTTTTTTTATCACACGCGTGCAAAACGGATTAAATCGCATTGCACCTGCGCAATAAAAACTGAATGCGATTGCAGACAAAACTGAATAAACTTGCTTGTGAAATAGCGCATTTTTCACTGAACGCATCCGGACCTAATCCGCTCATGCTCGTCTGCAAGGGACCTAAACCTTCTAACGTCCCAAAAAAGAAAATGTAATTCACAAAATGAGCCAAACATGAAGTAGACATATGGGGAATGTAAAGTAATAACTATTATATGAGGCATCACTATCTGTTTTAGAAGCAGAGAAATAGAAATTTAGGAGATTGCGAATTTTTAAAAAAATTTTGGTAAATTTGGTAGTTTTTTTATAAATAAAAATGAAATATTTTGACTCAAATTTACCAGTGTCATGAAATACAATATGTGACGAGAAATCTGTCTCAGAATGGCCTGGATAAGTAAAGTTATCACCACATAAAGTGACACATGTCAGATTAGCAAAAAATGGCAGGGTCCTTAAGGTGAATAATGGCAGGGTCCTTAAGGGGTTAAATGGGTAATCTGATAGTTTGTGCATTCACAAAAATTGTCGTTTGCCAACAGCAGATTGTGCTGTGTAATCATGATCTGCTGCCGACAAAGACGAGTCAGTATGGGGACGAGCGATGGCATTAGTGGTCGCTACTCACCATACTCTGGAGGAGATCGCTGCATGTAATAGCAGCTCTCTCCTCCACCAGTGATCAGAAGATTGACAGGAAGGAACGCTTCCTTCCCGATAATCTGCTGCTCTGTCGTCCTGTGTAAAAGGTCCTTAAAGGGTTGTCTCATCTCAGACAATGGGGCATATCGTTTTTTCGCTGACCGCTGGAAGCATGCACTGCTGCAGACCAAACATGCCTGTAGAGGTATAGCTGTCCGTTAAAAAAACCACAGCATCCATTTCTGGCCTGTGTTTCATTGATCCCTTGCTTAGGATAATGTTTCTTGGTTTTTTTTAAGTTGCTGTTTTGACGTTTTTTGCTGACCTAAAAAATGGATCAACCGTGAACGGTGAAAAGACACATAGATGCATCCTGCGTGACCCTTAGTGGATGCAGAACTGTGATGGAAAACGGTGCAAGTAGTTGCGTCTGCAAATCGGACACGAAAGTGTGAAATAAGCCTTTACCCAAGTACTGTGTGAGATCTATCATGGTGTGAACAGGGCCTTTCCAGTGTTCTTTATCAATCCATACACGTGCCTGACGCAGTGCAGTATATTGCTACATGTAGATCTCATGTATGCAGTGTAGGGCTGATGGCTGACTGTGCTCCTAGAAATGTTAGAATAAATGCTGCTGTCTTTTTCGTTTGGTTTTCTTCGCAGGTATCAGAGCTGAGCCAGAGTATTCTGGATTTTACACGTGTCTTTATATAGATTTGTTGTATGGCTGCATTTAAAAGGGTTTTCCTAGATTTTAATACTGATGGCCTATCCTCAGGACAGGTCATCAATATCCGATCTGCAGGGGTACCATCAGGGTGGATAAAAATCAATGATTTTTTTGAAATAAAACAAAAAAAATCAGATTTTTTTTTTTATTTAAATCGGATTTTTTTTTAATATAAAATGCTTTTTGAGGAAAATATATTACCATCCAAAGGTTATTCCATCATGAAATAAAGATTAGTGTTTTAATTATGTAGAATAAAGCTGTACGTGGACTCCCATATTGTTGAATGGATTAGGCAGTGGCTGAGGACAGGCAACAGAGGGTTGTAGTCAATGGAGTATATTCAGACCATGGTCTTGTTACCAGTGGGGTACCTCAGGGATCTGTTCTGGGACCCATATTGTTTAATATCTTTATCAGTGAAATTGCAGAAGGCCTCCATGGTAAGGTGTGTCTTTTTGCTGAGGACACAAAGATTTGTAAGGCTGGGTTCACACGAGCGTGTCCGGATTAGTTCCGGATGCGTCCCGGTGTGTTGCAGCAAACCCGCGCGAGTAGGAATGCAATTGCAGTCAGTTTTGACTGCGATTGCGTTCCGATGTTCAGTTTTTATCGTGCGTGTGCAATGTGTTTTGCACGCGCGTGATAAAAAAACCGACTGTGGTACCCAGACCCGAACTTCTTCACAGAAGTTCAGGTTTGGGTTCGGTGTTGTGTAGATGTTATTATTTTCCCTTATAACATGGTTATAAGAACAAACGGAGAAGGTGAGTTAATTTTTTTTATTTTTTTTATCCCTCAACTGATCACTTACTATGCATTCTGTTCTCAGAATGCTATTATTTTCCCTTATAACCATGTTATAAGGGAAAACAATACAGTGAATAGACTGTCACCTAGCAACCATGCGTGAAAATCGCACAGCATCCGCACTTGCTTGCGGATGCTTGCGATTTTCACGCAACCCCATTCACTTCTATGGGGCCTGCGTTGCGTGAAAAACGCAGAATATAGAGCATGCTGCGATTTTCACGCAACGCACAAGTGACGCGTGAAAATCACCGCTCATCTGAACAGCCCCATAGAAATGAATAGGTCAGGATTCAGTGCGGGTGCAATGCGTTCACCTACCGCATTGCACCTGCGCGGAATACTCGCCCATGTGAACGCAGCCTAACAGGGTTGATGTTCCTGGAGGAATACACCAAATGGAAAAGGATTTAGGAAAACTAGAGGAATGGTCAAAAATCTCTGGCAACTAAAATTTAATGTTGATAAGTGCAAGATAATGCACCTGGGGCGTAAAAACCCAAGAGCAGAATATAAAATCGGTGATACAGTCCTAACCTCAGTATCTGAAGAAAGGGATTTAGGGGTCATAATTTCAGAAGACTTAAAGGTAGGCAGACAATGTCATAGAGCAGCAGGAAATGCTAGCAGAATGCTTGGGTGTATAGGGAGAGGCATTAACAGTAGAGTAAGACCTCATTTGGAGTATTGTGCTCAGTACTGGAGACCATATCTCCAGAAGGATATTGATACTTTGGAGAGAGTTCAGAGAAGAGCTACTAAACTAGTAAATGGATTGCAGGATAAAACTTACCAGGAAAGATTAAAGGACCTTAACATGTATAGCTTGGAAGAAAGACGAGACAGAGGGGATATGTATACTTTTAAATACATAAAGGGAATCAACAAGGTAAAAGAGGAGAGAATATTTAAAAGAAAAACTGCTACAAGAGGACATGGTTTTAAATTAGAGGGGCAAAGGTTTAAAAGTAATATCGGGAAGTATTACTTTACTGAGAGAGTAGGGGATGCATGGAATAGCCTTCCTGCAGAAGTGGTAGCTGCAAATACAGTGAAGGAGTTTAAGCATGCATGGGATAGGCATAAGGCCATCCTTCATATAAGATAGGGCCAGGGGCTATTCATAGTATTCAGTATATTGGGCAGACTAGATGGGCTGAATGGTTCTTATCTGCCGGCATATTCTATGTTTCTATATGTGTAATTTTTTTTGGTAAATAAATTCCATGAATCCATTCACAATGTCATGCTCCTCCAGAGGTTTTTGTAAGATTATTGGGCAGTTTCTCTGCCTACAAGATATTATCACAGATGCTTGGTTTACTTTTGCAGTTCTCAAAACTGAATTTGACTCAGCAGAGATCACATGCCTCTTCTTCACAGCAAAAATGTTATAACATGAACAGAGTTGAGAAAAATACCTTAATCCTAACTTCTACAAACCTATGAATACAGAATCAACCTAATCAAACGAATATGAAAAGTTGTTTAAATCTTCATCTACTTGCATATTATAAGTTAAACCAGCAAGAATTAGTCTTTATGTAGAAAACTATGATTTAAATCAAGCCTTACTGACTAGTGATTTAAATCATTTTGATTTAAATCAAATCCACCCTGGGTGCCATACTTGGAACCTCGTTGATCCGCTGTTTAAGTAGGCACTGGAGCTCCTGTGAGCACCGCTGCCTTCTCGCATCTTACCAAGCACAGCGCCGTACCTTGTAAATGTTGTTTTTGACAGGAATTTTTTGTTTCCAATTTTCAATGCAAGATTTGGTAAATTAGATAATGTCAATAAAAAATACAACATTGTCCCACAAAAAACAAGCCATCGTACATCTATGTGAATGAAAAAGTGCGAAGTCCTGGCTCTTGGAAGGCAGGGAGGAAAAACAATGGCGGCCCCCATATGTAAACTACATGAATGATGGGGTACTGCAGTGAGTCACATTAGTGCTGCATTTACATGCAGTGATCGAGCGCACAGTTGTCGTGAAGAAGGCAGTCCATCCTGACAACTGCTCGCTAGTGGAGGTGACCCCTACATTTTACATGTAAGAGGACGAGTCATGGCTGCTGCTATCCATGTTGTAAGGCGCAGTTCCCCAGCCAGATGGCACAATACACATATTGCAGTGAATTGATCAAATGATCCAAAGTAGCCGAAAGAGGGCTTAAAAAAAAAAAAAAAAGCATTTAACTTACTCTTCAGACATTTAACCCCCTATTTCACCTTAAGGACTTGGCCATTTTTTGCAAATCTGACCAGTGTCACTTTAAGTGCTGATCACTTTAAAACGCTTTTACTTACCCAGGCCATTCTGAGATTGTTTTTTCGTCACATATTGTACTTCATGACACTGCTAAAATTGGGTCAAAAAAGTAAATTTTTTTCCATAAAAAAATACAAAATTTACCAAAAATTTGGAAACATTTGCAAATTTCTAAGTTTCAGTTTCTCTACTTCTGTAATACATAGTAATACCCCCAAAAATTGTGATGACTTTACATTCCCCATATGTCTACTTCATGTTTGTATCATTTTGGGAATGATATTTTATTTTTTGGGGATGTTACATAGCTTAGAAGTTTAGAAGCAAATTTTGGAATTTTTCAGAAATTTTCCAAATCCCTCTTTTTATGGACCAGTACAGGTTTGAAGTCACTTTGTGAGGCTTACATAATAGAAACCATCCAAAAATGACCCCATTTTAGAAACTACACCCCTCCAAGGTATTCAAAACTGATTTTACGAACTTTGTTAACCTTTTAGGTCTTCCACAAGCGTTCATGGCAAATGGACATAAAATGTAAGAATTTAATTTTTTGGGAAAATTTTCTAATATAATTTTTTTCCAGGAACAAAGCAAGGGTTAACTGCCAAACAAATCTCAATATGGGTTGCCCTGATTCTGTAGTTTGCAGAAACACCCCATATGTGGTCCTAAACTACTGTTTGGCCAAACGGGAGCACATAGAAGGAGGGAACGCCATATGGGTTTTGGAAGGCTGGTTTTGTTTATACCATGTCCCATTTCAAGCCCCCCGTTGCAACCCTAGAATAGAAATTCCAAAAAAGTGACTCCGTCTAAGAAAGTACACCCCTCAAGGTATTCAAAACTGGGTTAATGGAGAAACCATTTTGGAATTTCTATTTTTTGGAAAATTTTCCATTTTAACCCTTACTTTATTACTGGATAAAATGGGTTAACAGCCAAACAAAACTCAATATGGGTTGCCCTGATTCTGTAGTTTGCAGAAACACCCTATATGTGGTCGTAAACTACTATTTGGCTAAACGACAGGACATAGAAGAAGGGGAACGCCATATGGTTTTTGGAAGGCAGATTTTGCTGGACTGGTTTATTTATACCATGTACCCTTTCAAGCCCCCTGATGCACCCCTAGAGTAGAAACTCCATAAAAGTGACCCCATCTAGGAAACTACAGGATAAGGTGGTTGTTGTTTTGGGACTATTTTAGGGTAAATATGATTTTTGGTTGCTCTATATTACACTTTTTTGAGGCAAGGTAACAAAAAATTTAAATTCTAAAATTGTTTCTACATTCTCTATTTAGTTTTGTGGAACACCTAAAGGGTTAACAAAGTTTGTAAAGTAACTTTTGAATACCTTGAGGGGTGTAGTTTCTTAGATGGGGTCATTTTTTTGGAGTTTCTAGTCTAGGCTACATCAGGAGGGGCTTCTAATGGGACATGGTGTAAATAAACCGGTCCATCAAAATCTGCCGTCCAGAAACCATATGGAGTTCCCTTCGTTCTATGCCCTGCCGCGTGGCTATATAGCCATTTTAGGACCACATGTGTGGTGTTTCTGCAAACTACAAAATCAGGGCAATAAATATTTAGTTTTGTTTGGCTGTTAACCCTTGCTTTATTACCGGAAAAAAATGATTCAAATGGAAATTTTGCCAAAAAATTGGTGTTTTGGCACCGTTTTTATTTTATATTTTTGACGCTGTTCATCCAAGGGGTTTGGTCAAATGTTATTTTTATAGGGCAGATTCTTACGGACGCGGCGATACCTAATATGTCTACATTTTAAAATTTTGATTTTACACTTATCATTTTAGGAACCAAAAAAAATGATTTTAGTATGGCCATAGCCTGGGAGCTACAGGTTTTTTTTTTTTTTTTGTTGGGCGACTATCTAATGTAGGGGCTCATTTTTTGCGGGATGAGATGGCGGTTTTATTGCCACTAATTGGGGGTGCATATGACATTTTGATCGCTCGCTATTACACTTTGTGATGTTAGGTGATTTTTTTTTTTTTTTAAACGCTGTTCATCCAGGGGGGTGGGTTACATGTTATTTTTATAGAGAAGATTTTTACGGACGCGGCGATGCCCAATATGTATGGCTCTCAGACTTTGGAGACACTAAGCAGGCATCCTCAAACTGCGGCCCTCCAGATGTTGTAAAACTACAATTCCCACCATGTAATAAGAGAAAATAATACTGTGAATAGACTTTCATCTTAGCAACCATGCGTGAAAATCGCACCGCATCCGCACTTGCTTGCGGATGCTTGCGATTTTCACGCAGCCCCATTCACTTCTATGGGGCCTGCTTTGCGTGAAAACACACAATATAGAGCATGCTGCGATTTTCGCGCAATGCACAAGTGATGAGCGGTGATTTTCACGCATGTGCACAGCCCCATAGAAATGAATGGGTCCGGATTCAGTGCAGGTGCAATGCGTTCACCTCACGCATTGCACCCGCGCAGAAATCTCGCCCGTGTTAACCCAGCCTTAAAGGGATTTTATCACTTCAGTGAATGGCATTTATCATGTAGAGAAAGTTAATACAAGGCACTTAGTAATATATTGTTATCCATATTGCTTCTTTTGCTGTTTGTTTCCATGGTTACGACCACCCTGCAATGCATTAATGGTGGTCGTGCTTGCACACTATAGGGAAAAGCATCAGCCTCTCTGCTGTGGGAGCACACATAGGCTGGTGCTATTTCCTATAGTGTGCAAGATCGGCCACTGCTGATGGATTGCAGGGTGGTCGTAGCTGTGGAAACGAGCCGGTCTTTGAACTTGCCGATGAAAAATGGCTGTAGCGGGATGCTAGGACTGAGACTGGGAAATGATTCCATCTAGGCAAAATAAATCCTGTAGTTTCCCATGATGCCCCATGTGCTCAGTCTACATGCTGCTGCTGGAGGGTATGGTGGGTCATGGAAAGTTTAGTTGGGTAACAGACTAGAAATATACTTCACAGGGGTGTTTGTCATCTTCCTTGTCATTGTGCACTTTTCCTGCATCCTCAGTAAAAAAAAAGAATATTTTTTTATTTAACACATTTTTCATTCTGTCAGTCTAGGAATTGAGCCAAAACCCCAAGCTCTGTTAGATTATGGCATGACTCAGACATGTTATTGTAAATCCAATTGCTGGAAATTGGGGGATGGGCTTTCCAACCTATGTCTGTCTCTGTAAAGTTCCGTCTACCATCTCTGTATGTTGAGATTTTCTTCGTACCATTTTCTTAAGAAGCTACTTAAAGGGAGTCCATTCTAGCCATTAGTGTACGGCCACACGTGGCAAATAAGTAGCAGCAAATTAGATGAAAAAATAAAAAATCCAGAGTAAATTGACATGCAGTGCAGATCTTCAAGGGTTTTCCAGTGTAGATGTTAACATGTACAGAAGTGTAATTCTTAAGTTTAACGTGTTATGTGGGCTGTATCTGGAGATAGGAACTTTGTTCACATGACTCTGTCCAGAGGTCGCAATAACGCCTGTACAAGCGTCTAATACTTGTTCAGGCGATTTTACTCTCTGGAAAAAGTCTAAGGCGTACCTATACGCCTTAGACTTTTCTCCCACATTAATCAGCGCAGTGAGCGCTGTCAACGGCACAAGCAGTGCAGCGATGCTGCCTGTGCCTGAAATGACTAATAACAAAGCTCCTTACAGCAAGGAGTATTGTTATGGTTGGGTATTGTGTCGCCAGAGCGATTATAGGTCGGGTCAGGCAGGGGAAGCTGGCGGAGGGGCCGGCTCCCAGGGGTGGCTGTAGTAAGGAGAGCAGGGCGCACTGCCCAAAGACCCTGGCAAACATGACAGGGCTGCTGGAAAGCTAAGGAGCTGTGGACTCATGTGACTGGTCTGAGAGGAGAGCTGCCCCTGTGACCCAGAAGGCAGTGTTGTGGCAGTGAAAAGCCCTCCCTGTCAGTCTTCAAGTAAGTGATTTCCCCCTCCCCCAATCATGGTTCCGTCCAGTTTCTCAGTTCTCTGTCACCCCACGGGGAAGAAGCTGAACAGACAATGCTGACTATGATGGTATCTGTTCAGTTTCCGTTCGGGATTCTGTCTTTTTACCAGACAAAAAAGTGCTGCATATAAGGCTTTTTTGCCAACAGAATTTGCAACAGAGGCTCCAAACGCAGCCTCCAACACCGATGTGAGCACGTGTAGGCCTATGTATTATGTATTTTAATTACCATAACTTTTGTACTCGTCCTCGGGTAAAAGTACTCCTCAAAAATAGTCAGGAGTATTTTTACTCTTCTGTAAAAAATGTAGTGCAACCTCTGACTCCGTCCATTGAAGAAGATGAAGCGGGTGCCAACGTCATGTCCACTTCTCTTCTCCTTTCTTCCAGTCCAGAGGGTGTCACCACTGTAGGTGGTCAGTAGGGGTATGGCACATGTGCTCTTTACATAGGGTTCATAGCCATGACTGGCAGAAGAATTCTGGCATCACCTACTGACCACCCATGGTGGTAACACACCCTGGGGCAGAAGAGAGAAGGGGAAGTCACATTGGTGGAAGCCTTGTCTTGTTTACTGGATCTCCAAACACAGACCACACAGGTAAGTAGAGTATATGAGAAATGACACTTCTATACATATTAAAATTATTAACCTATTCTTATATTAGACTGGAAAATCCATCTGCAGCATGTTGTTATCCGCAGTACAATCGGCGTCGTGTAGCCGTACCCCAACTTCCACACTACAGCTTAGAAAACACAACAAAATGCTGCTCATGGGTGCTACATTGTGGATGATCACATTCCTCCTAGTGCCTTGAGGTGGACATGGCTCCTATTAGATTACACTCTTCCTTTAGTTTAGTGAGGACTCTGCATGGACGTAATGACCCCCTCTATGGCCGGTCTTAGCTGGTGGGCTCTGATTAGAAATCTGCTCTTGTGTGACTGCTCAATGTATTTTTCCCATAGTTTTACATAGGATTTATTTAGCTGTCGCTCTGGTGAGAACCTGCAGACTGGAATTTAGCTTCCTGTCGTGTGGTGTAGACAGTCCGTCTTAGGCCATGTCTCAGACAATGACAGCATTTTCTAGACAACCAAAGCTTCCATTAGACGATTTTGCGGCAGCATTTTAGATGGGCTTTATTTTTTATTTCCGCTGGACTGCATATTCTCTATCTGATACTTATGACTCTTTGACATTTGACGTCGCTGCAGACAACATGAGCCTAAGGTTTCCACATTTGCAGGTGGATAAAGTTTGGCATCTGCAAGTGTGAGGCTAGTAATGAGACAGGCATGTATTGGGCATCTCTTGTGGGTTATGGGTTTTATTTTGTCTTGTATACAGTGTTCCCTCTAAGCCTTTGCAGTTTGAGTGGAGCAGTTAGGTAGCTGGGCGATACGTTGTGAACGGTGGGCAATCTGTTTGAGGGTGCCTTCACATGTGGCAATCATCATTTAAAGGGCTATTCGCATCTCTCACTTTTCTATGGATATGCTATAAAAGTCCAATACATTTGGGCTCTACCTCGAGAACAGAGCTTATTGCAGTTTATGGAGCGCTGGCTTCACTTGCATGGCTCTCTCCAAGTAAACTTCTATGGGACCGTAGGACCTGCATCTACTGGACTCCTGTAAATATGCTATAAATGTTTTACCACAGATAAGTCTTAACTCTCTTAGTACAGATAATGTAGTAGATGTCACCTGCAGTCCTATGTAACACCGCCGATAACACAGTAAGACCTCTGAGTGCAGATATTGGAATAGATGATCATACAAAAAAGCCGAAGGAGAGATATTTATTAACACTAAGCCATATCTCTAAAGCCTGTATTAGACAGGCCATTGTCAGGGAGGGGAGTGTTCCTTCCCGGCAATTGTCTGCTCGTCAGCGAAAGAGACCTCTCCAATTACATGCAGCAATCTCCTTCTCAGTATAGGGAGGAGTGATCCTTATGCCAGCGCTCGTCCCCATACTGAATAATTTTTTGCCAACAGCAGACCGCGATTAGTCACTAGGATCTGCCGCCGGCAAATAATTATTTTTCAATCCATTGAAAGATTGGGATTGCCCAATGAATAAGCATTTGCTTGTTTATTGCGTAATCAGTGGCATAATTACACTGCCAGATCATCGCTCGTTGGTGATGATCTGGCAGACTATCTGCCGCCCAGTCTAATACACCCTTAAAGGGGTTGGCTACTTTTTTGTTAATGTTCACCAATTTATTTGTGAGATTACTACCGTATTTTTTGCCCTATAAGACGCACCGGCCCATAAGACACACCTAGGTTTTTGAGGAGGAAAATAAGAAGAAGAATTTTTTTTTTTTTTAACCAAAAGGTGTGCTTTTGGTGGGTTTTGAACGAATGGTGGTCTGTGCGTGACACTACTATGGGGGATCTGTGGGTGGCACTGTTATGGGGGGTGGGGATCTGTGGGTGGCACTGTTATGCGGGGTGGGGATCTGTGGGGGGCACTGTTATGCGGGGTGGGGATCTGTGGGGGGCACTGTTATGCGGGGTGGGGATTTGTGGGGGGCACTGTTATGGCGGGGGGGTGATTTGTGGATGGCACTGTTATAGCGGGGGGGTGATTTGTGGATGGCACTGTTATGGGGGGGGGTGATTTGTGGATGGCACTGTTATGGGAGGGGGTGATTTGTGGATGGCACCGTTATGGGGGGGGGGGTGATTTGTGGATGGCACCGTTATGGGGGGGGGGGGTGATTTGTGGATGGCACCGTTATGGGGGGGGGGGGGGTTTGTGGATGGCACCGTTATGGGGGGGGGGGGTGATTTGTGGATGGCACCGTTATGGGGGGGGGGTGATTTGTGGATGGCACCGTTATGGGGGGGGGGGGTGATTTGTGGATGGCACTGTTATGGGGGGGGGGGGTGATTTGTGGATGGCACTGCTATATATGTCACCCACAGATTCCCCCCCCCCCCCCAACCCCATAACAGTGGCATCCACAGATGCCCTAATATATGGGAGCTAAACCTGTGGGAGGGGCCGGTGCGGTCACTGTACTCCGGCCCCACCGCTCACTCACTGCTTTATTGCCTAAAAATGTTATAATAGCTTTCATTGAAGTTCCGCTCTGCCTGCTACAGGACATTTAGTAAGTAGTACAGATGGGGCTGGGGATCGGAACTTCATCGCAGACTGTTATGTAAAATGGCAGCATTCGCCCCATAAGACGCAGGGGCATTTTTCCCCCACTTTTTTGGGGGGAGGGGGGGTGCGTCTTATGGGGCGAAAAATACGATATATGGCACTTACTAATGTTGCCTTTGTTGACATTCTTCACCATTTTCTGTATCTCATAAGATATGCCTCCTTGTTTACAAAGTATTTTCTGCTGTCCACACAAAGGTCCTGTCCATAAAATGGCCACTGATGGAGGGTCATGTGACCAGGTAAATCACCTCCATGTGTGACTCCTCCATTCAAACACATTACACCTACACTAAACTTCCAACAAAACTTCAAATGGCAGGTGCAGTCTTTTTTTTGTATGTAGGAGATATCACATGGAGGTGATTTGCCTGGTCACATGACCTTCCATCAGCAGCCGTTTAATAGACATGACGGGACAATGAAGGGACATCATCATGTCTGCTGCGCTGAGCACAGGGATTGGGAAATCCTCATCATTCCCCAGCCGTGGTGCCCTGAAGGCATGATTAGAGTGCCAACAGTTGACGCTATGAACACTAGTCCGAGGTTGGCGGTGAGGGGGGGCATTGTAGAAGCTGTACAGCCAAGCGGCTCAGAGGGAGCACTGCTTGTAGGCCTGGCTTCCAGAAGCAGTTCCTGATACCTCTTCCTTTCTTCTAATGTCCATGATTTTATATATGTTCAGTGAGCAGATGGTCTACCGGCCAGTAATAAAGTATTCATGATGAGTATTTTTAGCACTGAACTATGTAGATGATTACTGCAAGCTTCTTTGCAGTTTATTCCTATTGTTTCAGGATCTGATGTTGTACTTTGGCAGAGGTGAAGACCATACTTGGGTCGCCATACAGGGCCCATTTTGCATCCCTCTAGGATAGGTGATAAGGACCGAAGTCCCTGTGGCAAAAAAAAAAAGATAATGTGGTGTTCTGCTGGGAATCCAGCATCAAGTGTTCAATTAACCTATAGTGCCACCTCATTTCTCTATAGTACATCTCCATGCCTACTTTTATTAAAAATTCCCAGCTGCACAAGATTTCTGCTCTTGTCCTTGATCCTGATCTGGCATGCACTTGGCGGCATCACTGACATATAAACGATGAGTAATTCTTTACAACCAGCAGAGCAAAATAACGAGCCTGATGGGAGTCCTCCTTCTGATGTCAGACACTTACATCACTAGACTGGAAGGTGAGGAATGCAGGAAGGGTTTCTGTCAATCTGTCACCATACAGTTCCATTGTAGAAAAAAAAAAAAAAGTATACATGAATGTGTTTTGTTTTTTTTTACCGGTCACTGCAGGATACAAAAATGTGTATCCCTTTTTATTGCAATATATCTCTTAAAGTGGCTCTGTCTCCAGGAGAAACCCTAATGAACCAGATCTACTTCCCGTTAGGGCTCATCATGCTGATTAAAACAATACCTTTCTTTTGTCTGTATGCTAAATAACTGCAGAGAGAGCTGCATTTTAATTCATATGCAAATAAGAAGTTCAAGCACGAGAAGGTGGGGCTGAGTCATTTGAGCACTGCTTTATAACACCCCCTGTACTCTGCACACACCCCCTCCCCTTGATTGACAGGGCAAGACATGATGAGGGCAGAGCTGTGTGCTAGCATGTACTTATCATATACACTATAGCTTCACTACACTGAGATCTACTCAGAAAGCTAATATACGTATTACTGCTTTATTCACAGGCATAATATATGATTGGAACAATACCAGTAATATGTGTTGGCTTATAAGCATAGAAAAAAAATGCAATGGTAAATGTATGGTTTTGCATGTAGAGATCCCAGGTTTGAATCCTGGGATAGGTTTCCAGGTTTTTTCTTCAGATATATTGTTTTCTTCCACATTTAACCCATAATAAGTCTATTAGGGTAATTTATAAAGCTGAAATAAGCCTATGTTAGGAGTATTTCAGGCGCAACGCCAGGCTTAAAGTGGACGGGGAAGGGGACGGCCCAATAGGCCCATCTCATTTACTATTTTCTGTGCCTGTTTCAGGCGTAGAAAAAGGTCTAAATGTAAGATTTCTAGGAAGGACCGTCTACGCCTCTTCATAACTTTGGCAATCCACCGCTAGCTTAGGGCTTTATTAAGACTGGCAAAACTATACACTTATCACCACTTTATAGCATTACTACACAGAGATGCCCTTTTTTTTTTCTATGCTTATAAGCTAACACATATTACTGGTGTCTTTATAACCATATGTTGTGAATAAAGCAGTAATATGTATATTAGCTTTCTGAGCATATCTCAATGAGGTGAAGCTATAGTACATAGTGTATATGATATGTAGATGCTAGGACACGGCTCTGCCCTCAGCATGCTGATGTCTAGCCCTGTCAATCAAGGGGAGGGGGGAGTGTGCAGAGCACAGGGAATGTTACATAGCAGTGCTCAAAGGATTCAGCCCTTCCTCCTGTTGCTCCAACTTATCATTTGCATATTAATAAAAATGCTGAAGTCTCTGCAGCTTTTTAGCATACAGACAAAAGAAAGGTATAGTTTTAATCAGCATGATGAGCCCTACCAGGCTGTATGTCTGGTTTATTCCTACTGACAGAGCCCTTAGTTTTAATGCACTTGTAAGGCAAAGTTGTGCAGACTTTCTTTTAACACGTTTGAGAAACGTCTCTGGATTTTATTGGGAGCAGCGCTGGAACAAAATTGTCTTTTTAAGTGCTTGCAGAAATCCATATGATTACCACCAAAATTACCATATGACAGTCCTAGCATGTTAGTTTACCCCAATGGTAACTGCACGCTGGTGAGATTTTACCACTGCAAATCTAGAGTATTTTACTGCAATAATGTGGATTTCATCCCTTTTACATTGAAAAGTGCGAAATCCATGAAGGTCACATTTTTTTAAATCTCCTCTATGTGCCTGGTTCTGTATATGGTTCTGTGAATGTAAAGTTGGGGATCCACAAAACACTGATACCGGCAGCTAGTGTTCCTCGATTGCAGGCAAGAATAGGACCTGCTGTATATTTATGCGGGACCGCGTAATGGAACTACGGATGCGGACAGCACACTGTGTGCTGTCCGCATCCATTGCCGCCCATAGAAATTAATGGGTGTGAATGGACCCTTATGGTGTGGATTTTCTGTGCCCATAATTTGAAGTGTGCATTTACCCTAAGGCCCCTTTCACACGAGCGAGTGCAATGCATAACGTGAACGCATAGCACCCACACTGAATTCTGAACCATTCATTTCAGTGGGTCTGTGTACATAAGTGAATTTAATTTTATTTTTAAAAAATTTCACACATCAGTTCTGCATTGCGTGAAAATTGCAGCATGTTCTATATTCAGTGTTTTTCACGCAGCTCTGGCCCCATAAAAGTGAATGGGGCTTCAGTGAAAAACGCAAGCATCCGCAAGCAAGTGTGAATGCAATGCGTTTTTCACTGATGGTTGGTAGGGGATGTTTGTAAACCTTCAGTTTTTTTATCACTAGCGTGAAAAACGCATCAAAACGCATTGCACCCGGCAGAAACAAGTGAACAACTGAACGGAATCGCAGACAAAACTGACTGAACTTGCTTCCAAAATGGTGCGAATTTCACTGAACGCATCCGGAGCCAATCCGTCACGCTCGTGTGAAAGAGGCTTAAACGTTCCATATCCTAGGTAGTTGTGGTTTAACGTGTGAGTTTCAGACAAATCTTTACCACTAGTGAGCAGAATTATCTTGGTTTGCCCCTTTTAGGCTTCCTTCACACTCGCGTTTTGTGCGGATCCATCGTGAATGGATCCGTTCAGATAATACAACAGTCTGCATCCGCTCAGAACGGATCCGTTTGTATTATCTTTAACATAGCCAAGACGGATCCGTCTTGAACACCATTGAAAGTCAAAGGAGGTCCGATCAGTTTCCTATTGTGTCGGTGAAAACGGATCAGTCCCCTTTGACTTACATTATGTGTCAGGACGGATCCGTTTAGCTCAGTTTCATCAGACGGACGCCAAAACGCGTCTCCAGAGCGGAACAGAGACTGAACTGATGCATTCTGAGCGGATCCTTTTCCATTCAGAATGCATTAGAATGCAAACTGGTCTATTTTGGACCGCTTGTGAGAGCCCTGAACGGATCTCGCAAACGGAAAGCCAAAACGTCAGTGTGAAAGTAGCCTTAGTTTGTGTGATGGAGATCCAAATGCCTCCATTCCAGTTTGAGTTGTACGTTCTCATTTCATTCATGAGGTTTATCACGCCTCAACTTGGCACTTACACAGGAGCCACGGTGTGTCATGTTTCTCTCTAGAATGTTTTTCACTTCCTCAAACATGCAATTCTGATGCCGATTACCTCCCACCTCTCAGGGTTTTCGCTAAATCTTTCTAGGGCTTTACTGGGGAAATCTCAACAGGTGGCTTTTGAAGCAGATGGCTCTTGCAGTGCTCTCTGGGGAACCCTCAATATTGTCCGCCAGCTTATACTAATATGGAGGTCAGGCACTATGGGAAAATTAGATGTATCATACTTGCATTTTGTCTCCTTTTTTTTCCCCTCTAAGCTTATAATGTTTGTGCAGTGCCTTCATCTTCTGTAGATAGTCCTGATAAGGGTACTTTCACACTAGCGGTTTTCTTTTATGGTATAGAGTTCCATCCTAGGGGCTCTATACCGGAAAAGAACTGATCAGGCATATCCCCATGCATTCTGAATGGAGAGCATTCCGTTCAGGATGCATCAGGGTGTCTTCAGTTCAATCTTTTTGACTGTTCAGGACGAAGATAATGCCGCAGCATGCTATGGTTTTATCTCCGGCCAAAAATCCGGAACACTTGCAGGAATGTATTAGTGCTGGATCGGCATTCAAAATACCACAATGCCGGATTCGTCCTTTCAGTCTGCGCATGCGCAGCCCGGTACAAATGTGAAAAAAATAATCCGTTTTTCCAGATGACACCGGAAAGACAGATCCGTCTTATAAATGCATTGAAATGCCGCATCAGGATCCCCATCAGTCTTACAAATGCCATCACTGGGCTCGGCTCATGCCCAGTGACACTTTTGAGGCTGTTGCCCTCAGGAGCTTTATGATCGCGCAGGCAGTTGGCGGTACTGCGCCTGTGTGAGATTTCCATCAGCCAAAAGGAAGAAGCCTAGGGGAGTAGCTGGAATGTATTAGATGATGTAACAGAGGGGGGCGGCGCTGTTCACCTCGGCTGTGGGAGGATATTTCTGGATGAGGAGGTGTGCTTGGGGTGGAAATTAAGGTGGGAAGGACCGCCCCTCTGTCTTCTGTTTACATTAAGTTGGGAGACAGATGAGCCCTAGCAACGGTCTTTTAAGGGAGCAGTGGAAAGGGACAGGGGACATCAATGAAAGCTGTTATAAGGTAATTCTAGATCTTTTGGCAATCATTGACAGTTTAACTCAGGTATACATGCCTAGCTCTAATAAACTGTCAAAAAAAAAAATATGACAGTTATCCTTTAAGTGCAGCTTTGGCCAGACAAAAAGCCATGCATGCAGCACCGTTCCTCTGCCAGATCAGGTAAATGCGGATGTGAATCAGCCCTAACATGTACTTCATTGGTTGGTTTCCTGTAATAACTCTTTACCTTTCCCTTTCAGGACTCCAAAAGTTTAAAGCCATCTATTCGATTTCAAGGTAGCAAAGGGGTAAGAGTCATTTCTTTTTTCCGTGATAACCCTTTAGTGTAAATTATATTATGGATAACATTGGGTTATGAATATATATAAGCTGATTGTCTTGTGAATCCGTTGTGAGACCATTTGTCCTCTACTGATATGTCAGGTTTTCATGGACACCTTCCAGCCCCAAATTGGCTCTATCTGAACCATTTGAGGAGCAGGCCTGGATGTGGATCCACCCAAGGTCTCCATGACCACACAGAGCCTGATAATATTTTTAGCAGTAGTGCAGCTCCAGATTTTGAGTCGGTTATCACCAAAGTCTTGGTAACTTCGGCCATCGATTGACAGTAGTGTGGGTGTGAATAATAATTCTAGGATTGTATATAGATATTTTTAAGTTTACTCTAGTGATCATAACCATCTTCCAGTACTTATAGTTGATGCTTTCAAAGGAATTTGATTTGCATAACTAAAAAGAACGAAACCAGCAAGTGGTCCTCTTGATTTTAATCATGCTGCTGCTGGTGTTTCCCTTTTCATATTATGTGAATCATACGCAGTACCAGTCCTCTACTACTGTTCAGGTAGATAAGGTGTTTTAGTGCCATAACAAGATATTAAATTATAGTAAATGGGCTTTTAAATCTTTATGTTCACATTATAGCGGATATCTTGGGCCTAGCAGGCCCCACAAGCACACCTTATTACACACAACGAGAGAGTTTCACACGAGAGAGTCCATTGCTGGAATCGCGCTTAGTCTGTGAGCGAGATCCTCCATTCTGGACTTGCTGACCGGCAGTATCATGATTTATAATGCTGTGTGCCTCTGCTCGACTTTTACAGAATCATACTGTCAGCTTTGTCAGTATTATTCTGTAGAAGGAAGGTCAAGCCGGTTCTCACATGGTGTGGTTCCTGCAATGGACTCGCTCTTGTAAAACAGCCCTAAGAGAGAGTTTATAATATACTTGCCTTCAGTGTGGCCAGTCATGTGACGCTACTCTTCTTCTGCAAATCTTTATTTACCAGGTTTCTGGCCTGGATTATGGATGTGACATCGCTACCTCTGTGGACAGGGCCCAGGCATGTTCCCCTCCCTGGCACTTGCACAAGTGAGGTGGATTCAGGAGAACTGCATGTGCACCAAGGAGAGGAATAGCTTTCTCTGTCCAGGGTAAAAGTGATGTCCTCTCCATAACCCAGGCCGGAAACCTTGTGAAGGACGGGATATCTGTGGAAGCAGAATTTTCATAAGGGGAGCATCATGTGAATGAATTCCTGAGCAGCCAATCCATGGAACTTGGGGACAGTAAGTATTTTACAATATTTCTTGTATTGGTGAGTTATGATGGCTTGTTTTGTCCAGTGAGCAATCATTAGGAGAAATTAAATGGCCGCCATCCTATTAGTGCACACAAAACCTGTACTAATCACACAGGAGCACACTTTACTTCACATCACTGAGCTAAAGAGCTGCCTCATCCTCCTCTCCTACTTATCAGGGATTATGATATGGAATACAGCTGATAAGATCTTCAACTGAATCTCTGGGAATGGAGTTCATGGGGAGACATGAAGTACAGAGAGGACGGACAAGACAGACTGTGGTAATGGAGACTGCGTACAAGTGCTGCTGCTCATTAGCCTCCTCCCACTCTTTTCTCTGTATTTCATGTCTCCTCATGAACTCCTTCAGCTGAATCTCTGTAGGAATGTCATATTAAACTGTATTTAGATTCATAATCCCTGAGAAGAAGAGAGGAGTCCCGACTGCAGTCATTTTATGGGAGATTCATTGTATTCCTTCGGAGCCCTGCCACCTTCAGGCCTCCAAAGGAAGCATTGCTGCGTCAGCCTGGGCTTCTTTATCGGGACCCAGCTTACCAGATTCAAGGGAATGGCTTTCCCAATAGCTGTGCAGTGAAGCCATTCAGGCCCCAGGAGTGCCGTGCTCCTGGAGGAAAGACTCCTCAGATCACATGGTCTCAACTGATCTAGGCATCTGAGGTTTGAAATGGCAGAAACCCAGCGGCTATGGCACTCGCAGGCACGTGCCATTTTCAAAGAACGACGGTGATCTTGAAGGGGTTAAACGAAAAAGAATAACACTGAATGCCTTAGCAAGTTTTAGTTAAGCCTTTGCCTTCAATAGGGATAACCCACAGTATGCAAAATTGCAGCTTGTAGACAATATTAGAAGGGGACTGTGGATGACTTGACATGAGTGTGTAATACATGGTCTCCCACTCATTTCTTTGGGCACCGGTTTATCATTTTATTGGTATGTTTGTTTTATATTTTATAAAAATGGTGCATTGGGAAAGCTGGGAATAATCTTGATACAAATGAATCTACAGGGTGAGTCAAAAGTCTCAGAACACCTGTTCATTTCAGAAACGAAAGCGAAAATGAAATATCTGAATACCCCAGCAAGTAATGGGTGATGGGGCCTATCTTTTAGGCTGTTTCTGGAAAATGGCTGCCATCTTGAAAACCGCCTTATGGGGTCAAGGGAAAAATTGTAGCATATCAAAGCAGACCAGAATTTTCTATTAAATCGATTGCCACAATCAGATTTGCAATATTTGCAACTCTTGTGGTATAAAAGTTATCAACAAAGAAAGTTGAAATCTTCAACGTTCTGTGTTCGGCACCAAGGACAACACATTGAACACATCAAATAGCTGTGTTGTTGTTTAACACCTTCTGTGTTGATGAAAAAATGAATCCAGCCAGCAAAGGAGGCAATATGGACAATAACAATACATTAGTCAGTACCTTATATTAGCTTTCTCTACATGATAAATTCCATTTGCTGAAGTGAGACAACCCTTTTAACAGAAGGCAGCATCAGACACGTGTATTACAAATGGCTCATGGTTCTAGCAAGTAAAGGAGGGCAGACATTGTACTAGTTTGAAACTGATGCCATTGATGCAAAAGAAAGGGGCTATCCCATGTAAACTATTACTATGCAGTAAAAAGAGCATTTCAAATGAAGTATTATTGTGTCCTGGCAGGATGTTTACATGCAGAACTTCCTGTTTTCCTCAGCTTCCTGTTGGGTTGAGCATGCTTTGCTCTATAATGTTTCACAGGGCTTTTTCCATCGGCCTTTTCTCTCTACAGTAATCGTGCTCCCCTCTCCATGTTAGCCATGCGGAGCAAGCGCTCTGAAACATTAAAAAGCAAAGCATGCTGGGTTTGGTTAGAAAACCAAGCAGTAAGCTGATGAAAACAGGAAGTTGCCTGTAAATCCTGGTAGGCCACAGAGATGCTGAGAAAAGGGGATGGAATGTGCTGTCATGACTAATCATTATAAGGGGTAACTATGTCATTTTGGGGTAAAGACATTTTTTTTCATGAAACTGGACAGTTCCTTTAAAGGGGTTGTTTAAAATGGCCACCATCAACTTGTCTTATGAATGTGAGCAGGACTAGTTGCCTCCACTACACACGCTCTGGCACTTAAATATACTACACATTGGTGAGTGTTCTTGTCGGCTCCTCAGCCATGATGGCAGATCATAGGCAGGATCACATCATTACCATCTATTGTAGAGCAGTGTAGTGAGGTCCCACCTCCACACCTACCCTACACAGCTCTGCAAGTGCAGGCGACTAGTCCAACTTACAATTATAGGACAGGTTGCTGGCAGTCATTTTAAATCCTTCCTGGATCACCCCTTTTAATGTCAAATTCTGAAACATTTGCTTCCTTCACAGCAAATTGCCATCCCGCGACCAGACTGCCCTACGGAAGTGCGAACTTTCACGTTCTATCTATCAAACGTTGGCAGGGATAGTCCTCAAGGGAGCTTTGATTGCATCCAACAGTATGTTCAGAGGTGAGCTTTTCCCACTCTGTAACAATTTTAATGGCATATTTGTGTGTTGTCATCATCATTGGCCATCTTCTCTAAGGCAGCTCCGATAACAGGAAATACCTCATTATCTTCTTTTTTCAATATCTTAGATTGTTCTGGTTTATAATATACATAAAAAGCCAGAAGAGGACTGAGTAGTCATCAATAGTTCAATATAAACCTAAAAAGTCGTTACACAAACAACAATTGAATGCCCAGTATGTAAAAGTATATTTTATTTCATAATAGTAAGTAATACATAATAATAAAAATATAACAAATAACAAAAGAAATAATGAATTATAGAGAGTCAGTGGAAAAACTCCGGATGCCGCAGTCCCCCGGGCCTGTGTCTCTATAGCCCACGAAGCTGAGGCGAAACGCGCGTCGGGGTCCTTTGCCTGTCCTGTGCCTGCTGTCTCTGCCCTCCACCATGTCTCAGGGTATGTTGTGATCTGTGTTTTTTCATCTTACACTTCAGGTTGAGTCCCTCTGCTTACAGCTTTTTAGTTGATCCTATTCATGGGGTCTCTTTTACTTGCAGTACCCTACATGGGCAATTTATGATATATTTATATATTTTTTGCCCATGTCTACATTTGTGACATATTAGGATCCATACGTCTCAGGCCACACATTTTGGTGATGGTTACAGACTAGATGACCGTACTGGATGTATATTTCTATTCCCTACTTTTCTGTCCCATCACCACATTGTGTATCCAATACATGCCCTACATGTGATCCATCTTGTGGTGGGCTATAGAGACACAGGCCCGGGGGACTGCGGCATCCGGAGTTTTTCCACTGACTCTCTATAATTCATTATTTCTTTTGTTATTTGTTATATTTTTATTATTATGTATTACTTACTATTATGAAATAAAATATACTTTTACATACTGGGCATTCAATTGTTGTTTGTGTAACGACTTTTTAGGTTTATATAGTTGGTTTTTTGTTTGCCCTTGACTATGTACATATAGATGAGGCCTTCTTCTTGTTTGGTTCTATATCAATAGTTCAATGTCTAATCCATGGCACATGTGAGGTTAGTATTTAAAGGTGGTTGATTTTATTCATATTCTGGTATAGATAGTATGATAATGCTCAGATTTGTATGGCATATTAATAAAAAATATCTGTAAAAGATACCGTATGTTTTGGTCCACAAAGCCCTTTCATAGCAGGTGTGCCAACCTGGAGTTATCCAGAATGGCTCCACATAATTTACACACATTACACATTTTCTGCTGAACGTCCTTTTGGACTGAAAGATTTGGTATCTGTTACATTTTTCTTTCATATTATGCCATACTATACAGGCCTTATCTGGATAGTATCTATATATAAATCTTGCCACCTCTGAATACTAACCTCGTGTGTGCCGTGGATTCTAGCTACTGAGCTATGTAAAACAAAACAAATATAAATGCATTAAAGGAATGCTGTGGGCAAACGTTATGGCCTGTTACATCAATGCTGCAGACTTGGCGCTGTGAATTTACCAATCTGCAGCATTTTACACTACCAGCCAAGTGGGATTTTAAAGGGATGCTTCAGTCAGTAGACTCATTGGGGGAGACTTATCATTTAGTTAGAAAAGTTGTGTTAAAAAGTTGCAAACTGCATGTTCGTAACTTTTTTAAATGTCACTTTAAAAAAAAAAAAGCCACAAGTGAAGGTATTTACGATGCCCTCGCCACTTTTCCAAAAAGGGGAGTGGAAAGGGTGGTAAGGAGCATGGCAAGCAGCCGCAACAATTTATCTTCATTTACACCAGTTTTCTGGAGCAAACGAAGGCAGAAATCTACAGCAGCTCAGAGCTTCCAGAGATGTCTGTTTAGGCACATGGACTGCTGGAGGAAGCGTCTAATTTATGACAAGACCTTCACCAGCAGCGAAGGGGGTATCAAGAACGGCTCAGAAAGCGCGGGGCTTGATAAATCTTCTCAGCTGTTTTTAGTCTCTGCAGTACTAAGCCATTGAAAATGAAATACAATCTGTAGCAGTCAGCAAAAAGATTATTAAACTCTTATAGAGCTAGGTATCCCATTTACTGCTGCTGTGAGGGAAAGATTTAGGTGGTCATTTATCAAATTGATGTAAAGGAAAACTGGTTATTTGCCCATCCTAACCAATCAGTTTCCACCTTTTAATTTTTCAGGGCTCCTTTGGAAAATGAAAGGTGGTTACTGATTGGTTGCACTGGGCAACTAAGCCAGTTTTCCTTTACACCGGTTTGATAAATTTCCCCGGTTATCTCCTAGCATAATTGTAGATTAAATTGGGATGACCATATGGCAGCTGTATTGTTCCTCTGATAGGCCTACATAAAGATGCCTACAAGGAGCATTGCATTTTATCAGTGTAATGTGAGTCTGTAAATGAGTTGCTCATCCCCTTCCCTCTCTGCTCACCCATGAAATGGTCTGAGAAGGTCAAACGAGGGTGTTTGTTGTGCTAAAGTCCAAATAAACGATTTTAAAATTATTGAATTGCATTTTTGGTCACCTGTCTCTCACCAAAAATTAAATAAAAAGCAATCAAAAAGTCATACATACCCCAAAAATGGTACCAATGAAATCTGTCTTAATAAAGTTATGGGTGTCAGAATATGGAGAATTATTATTATTTTATTTTTTAAGTAGCAAAACCTTGTAAGGACTATATAAATTTGGTATCGCTGTAAAAGGGCTGCCCCACAGAATAAGGTCATCATGTCATTTTTAGTACATAATGAACACCATAAAAACAAAACATGTCGAAATTTTAGTTTTTTAGTTTCTCCCCACTAAGATTTTATTTTTTCCCCCTGTTTTTTCAATGCAAGATATGGTAAATAAAAGCATTCCATTAAAAGCATACAATTTACAACATTCAAAGTACTACAAAAATAAGTGGTCTATGTGAATGGAAAAGTAAACACACCAGGCAGCATTTACCCAGGAATGTTGCAGGAACTTACTGGGGTGTGGGGGACAAGTAAGAACCAAACTAGTGCCATCCAGGAAGAATTAAAAGTTGACCATTAGTATTTAAACTGTACATTGATATATAACTTAATATTAAAGGGGTTATCCAGGCTCCTTTGGATAAGTCATCAGAAACTTCGACTTTTTAAGTCATTTTTACGCTGCCCTTGTCAAGCTGGAAAAGGGTCGGGGTTTGGGCAAGGGCAACAGCGCCACACGTTCATCATTATTTATGCCGGGAACTGGCGTAAATAATGACTGAAATGTATGCCAACTACAAGCTGGCGCACAGACTGCGGAAGAAGTCATTTAATTTATGACACTGTCTGCACCTCATCGTAAATTACCGTATTTTTCGCCCTATCAGACGAACCTACGTAAGACATTAGAGTAAAGAGTAGAGTAAGACATTAGGAAAAAAAATTAATTTCATTACACCTCAGGTCAGACCACCAATCAGATCCCCAATGTTAATCAGACCTCAGCTGACAGCCCTAGTTAGAACCCCAATGTTTATAAGACCCCAATAAGACCTCAGATCAGAGCGCTCAGCCATATGTGTGATCAGCCTCAGATAACAAAATAAATAAACCACTTTTCTCGCACATATTCATTGGGGGACACAGAGACCATGGGTATAGCTATGTCCTCTAGGAGGCGTTGACACTAGTAAAATCTGTTAACTCCTCCCCTGGCAGCTATACCCCCTCCAGCCTGGAGAGAGAGCTTCAGTTTTTTCTAGTGTCAATAGGAGGCAAGACCTCCCTGCTCTGCAGGGATCTCCTGAAGATTTTTATTTTAGTTTATTTTTTTCCTTCTTTTCAGATGGGAAACAGTGGACACCTCGCCTCCCTGTTCTCCCGGGGTCGAATTGCGCCAGTGCCGGTCACCCGCACTGCTGCCTCCCCCACAGAAGACAAGGTGGACCAGGGCAGCCTCGCTCCCCTGCATCCTGCCAGCCAAGGGGTCACCCATCCAAGCCCCCCTTTCCAGCGTCCTGCCACTACGGTGCCAGTAGCTGAAGGGGCGACCCTGCTGGACCAGAGGAGGGGTGAAGATGGCGGCAGGAAAGAAGAGAGGTGAGTACACGGGACTAGGTGAGTATTTAACCCTCTGGGTTGGTCCCCCCTCTCTCTTGGTGTCATAGTCCGCGACCAGAAAGGGCTTCGGCATAGCCCAGCACCCCTGAAACATTCCCCTCCGGCATGGCCGTTTGGTTGATTGAGAGGGACATAGGGGGTTAATAGGTGCGGTATGCGTACTGGTGCCAAAATTTGGTGGACTTGTATCTCCCTAGTATGTATTCATTGCTTACTCACAGGGAGCGGAGCAAGGAGCGGCACATATTCCGCTCATCTACATGGAGGCATTTATCTTTCTCCACCCCTTCGGGAGCCCGCCGCTCCTGAGGGGGTTAACCACATGCGTTCGGCCGGCACCGCTTCGGTGCTCCGGCCGCGATTTTTTTGCCGCCATGCTCAGAGAATATGGCGGCCAGCAGGGGGGCCGTTCACACATGCGGAGGAGCCCCCCCCCCCCCCCCCCCTTCCTTCCCACATTTACTCCCTTTGGAGCGGACGCTGTCGCGCCGCTCCGGGAAGGGGTTAACCGCCTCAAAAAATACTGCCTCTTGTCACTGAGGCCGGTTTCCTAGTTTTATTTAAAAAATAAATAATAATAAAGGATATGTCCGTCCATACGGGTCCCCCTCCTCAGCCACACTCGCATAGTTCCTCATACCGGCTCCAGGCCGTTTGGTTGATGATTCTCCGCCTGGGCAATCCAGTGACTGTACGCTGCAGGCTCCCAACCCGTTCTCCGGGGCTCTTTTGGTTGATGATTCTTCACCTGCACAATCCAGTGACGGACCGCGGCAGGATCCCAATCTGTCCTACGGGGCCGTTTGGTTGATAAATTCTCCACCTGCGCCATACAGTGACGGACCAATCCGTCCAAACGTCCTCCGGGGCCGTCTTTGGTTGATGATCTCCACTTGCACTATCCATTGCGGGATTACTGCAAGATCCCAATCCGTCCTCCGGGGCCATTTGGTTGATGGTTCTCCACCTGCACAATCCAGTGACGGACGACCGCAGGATCCAAATCTGCCCTCCGGGGCCGTTGGTTGATTATTCTTTACCTGCACAACTCAGTGAAGGTTCTCTGCAGGATTCCAATCTGTCCTACGGGGCTGTTTGGTTGATCATTCTCCACCTGCGCAACTCAGTGAAGGAGCCACTGCAGGATCCCAATCTGTCCTACGGGGCCGTTTGGTTGGTAAATTCTCCCAACTGCGCCATACAGTGGAGGGACTCTGGGCTTCCCAATCCACCCTCTTGGTTGTTGGTTAATAATTCTCCACCTGCGCAATCCAGTGGAGTCCGCTAGAATCTCCCACCCACCCTCCGGGGTTCTTTGGTTGATAATGCACCGCCTTCGCAACCCGGTGGAGAGACTTCTGGGAGTTTCTGTTCCACTCTCAGGTGGTTTGGTTGATAAGTCCCTGCCTGCACAGTCCACAACTGCCAGGGACGAGATTCTGAAGGGTAGGTCTACGCGCAGGCGAACCGCAGCAGGACTATTTTTCCCCTCGAATATTTCCGCTCTCCTACTCTTTCTCCCTAAAAATCATGCTCAGACACACCCTCCCTCACTGGGGTGGGGTCGTCCAGAAAGAGAGGAGAATCTCTGACTCGGATCCTGATATGAGTCTGAAGCAATCTCATTGATTGCGTCTAGGTTGCCAGCAGTACTGTCGTATGCATTACCCACTTCCTTTGGTGGTGTAACCGCACCACTACAAGATACAGTGCCTGCCTTATACATTGTCCCCTGCCATAGGTGGACTAAGTACAATGACTTGGGGTTCGGGACCCGCCATATGCAGATCCATCGGTGGCGTGATGACATTGTCGCTGGTTACATTCTGTGCTGTATGCATTTCCCCCTTAGGTGCACTATCGCACTACACGGGGTACAGGACTCGCCATATCCGCTAGTTCGCTGTGGGCATTCGCCCCCCTACTTAGGTGGGGTATTCTCCCTACCACTGACCAGTATTTGCCGTATGCTCATAGGTAGCCGATTACTCTACCATTGAATACGGTTCCGACTGTCTGCTATCCTTCCATAGGAGGAGTGTTGCACATCACCGTGCTGCTGTCGCATTTCCCCCTACCGCTAGTGATCCACTAGCGGGGAGTAGCTAGACATCTTCTGCGGAACTACGGCTCTAGGTGCCTTCGCTTATTTCCAAGAGGGCGTGGCTACAGTTTGTTCTCGCAGGCCCCGGACACTCTTGCCCTAGTGTTTTATATGGGTGCCACCAGTGGATACGGTGACTATTCATCGTTGCATCCTTTTGGTGCTGGTTTCGCACCACTCTGTCTTCCAGGGGGTTCCTAGCATCACTTGTGGGTCTTACAGACCCCCATCTCCATGGGCCTCTGTTGCTCCGGTCGGTCCTGATATTGTCCGCGTCATACGTAGTACATACTCCGTTGTACTTACCGAGTGAGTACATTCCAGCGGGTCGGCTCTTTTCGCTGACTCCGTATGCTCTATCCACAACTCCCCATTCTCGGGGGAAGTGGTTATGCTGGCGACTTGGATTTAGCTCCTACAGCCTGTTTTCCTCCACAGGGCGGTTTGTCGCTAATGTTCGAGTTCTTGGTCGCTGCAGTGGGACACCCCCCTCTGGTAGGTGTCCTGCCCTGGAGCTAGCTTGGGTAGGGTTCTTTAGGGTTAGCTCCACGTAACTGGGGCAGTGTGGCACGTGGTTTCTACGGATAGTATCGGGCCTCTCCCTCAGTTTTTGCGTTGCGGGTGCAAGCGCTGGCTACCACTGTGGTAGCGGTATTATTTTCCCTACATGCTTGGGTTCTTACTGCACAGCCCCTCGCTAGGCGGTGGACTCTTTAGCACCGGATCGGTGGCTTCTACGGGTGTTCCCTCCTCTGCTGGGATTTGGGACTGGCATTGCAGTGTGACTTCCCTTGCCTGGCTTCCTCCTCGGGCGGAGTTTTTTTGGCACGGCCGCTTGATCTTTGGCTACTTCTGTATAGCGTCAGTCTCTTACAGGGTAGGGGCTTAGACCTAGCCTATTGCTTCTCCTGTCTTCCCCCTAGGGCTCATGGTTTATTGTCACCCCGTATGCCTTGGTAGTTCCTATGTTGCTACCTTCCCTCACCTGCGTTGCATGGGGTATTCGTTTGGTGCCTTTCCATTCCAGACATGATCTGGTCCCAACTGGTGGGCTGTGCCGCCCTCCACATTTTTCCTTCTACAGGGACTCTTCCATTGGTCCGGGTGTGCTAACGGTATCTGCACAAGGACTTCTGCCTTCTCTCCAGAGCCAGAGTCCCGGAAGCATCCGCCATGGAGGTCCTGGTTCTCCTTGGCAGGAGTTTTTTTCCCCTCCTTCTCAGGGTTCTACGGAAGGTCCGGATGGAGGACATTCAGTCATATCCTAGTCACTCCGAAACTGACTCGTCGTGCGTGATACGCTGACCTCGTTCTCCTGGAGACGTCCCTGGTCACGGCCAATCAGAGACGTCCTATGTGACCTTTTCATTGATGGCGTGGCTATTGAGACCACCGTTCTAACGTGGAGTTTTTTTTTCCGACAGATATCTTCCTCACTATGATTCAGGACAGGAGTTCTGCATCACCAGTGTCTATTCTGGGACCTGCAGGTCCTTCTGAGGCTTCTCTGAAGCCAAGACGTCCCCCTCACTTTGGGGTCTTTTCTCCTTCCTTTCTACTTTAAGGGTTGGACCTTTGTTTAGCCCTTGTTTCCTTGACGGGTCAGGTGTTGGCGCTTCAGTCTTGGGCAGACTTCCAGGTTCCCTGGTGCCGTGGGAATCTTCCTTCAAGGAGCGGCACATGTGACTCCTCTGTCTCGTCTTTACAGCCTTGGGATCTGAATATGGTTTCCTTTCCTTCGCGCCCTACGGAAGGGAGTCACATTATAGACGTTGTCAGTGCTTTACTCATTATTAGCAGCCTCCAGTCCCTTTCGGTGTACGGACCACCTTTTTTCCGTCCGGAGGGTCATCGCTGGGGATTGCCCGTTGGATTTGGTCTGGCAGTGTTACAGCTTACCGCGCTCGGAGCAGGGTTCCACCCTTAGGTGTCACGGCTCACACCCCAAAAGTGATGGGCGTTTTTCTCGGGCTAGGAGAAATTGCGCTTGGGCTGCAGACTAATTTAAGGTGGATCCAGTCCTCCTTGCACATGTTCGCAAGCGGTTGCCAGATGCATACTTATGCATCGATGGTCGCTGCGTGCGCCGCGGGTCTGCAGGCGACAGTTCTTAGTTGACTGCACGGCCTTGCTTCAGGGGTCTGTGGTTTTTCCCTCTCTGTTGGACTGCTCTCGGACGTCCCATGGTCTCTGTGTCCCCCAATGAATATGTGTGAGAAAACAAGATTTTTGTATAACTTACCAGTAAAATTTTTCTCCCTCTTCATTGGGGGACACAGCACCCACCTAGTATTGTTGTTCGGCCACAGTTGTGGCTGTTGCTGGTTAGAACCTGGATCGGTTCTTGGCATTGTTGCTGTTCCACATTGTTTCGTTGGTTTACTTGCTTCTCCTACTGCTTCTCACAAACTGAAGCTCTCCCTCCAGGCTGGAGGGGGTATAGCTGCCAGGGGAGGAGCTAACAGCTTTTACTAGTGTCAACGCCACCTAGAGGACATAGCTATACCCATGGTCTCTGTGTCCCCCAATGAAGAGCGAGAAAGAGATTTTACTGGTAAGTTATACAAAAATCTCGTTATCTCTCCTGCTCCTGGATGCCGCCGCTCATCTCCTCCAGCGCGATCCTCTTCCTCATGCTGTCGGCTGTGCTGTGAACTGGTGCGCACAGCATGAGGTCACAGAGTGCCCTCACGCTGTGCGGAACCACTGCACAGCTGACGAGCGGTGAGTACAGAGCCTTCACCGCTTCCTGGTCCTCCAGTACGGTTTTCGCCCCATAAGTGCGTCTTATGGGGCAAAAAATACGATAGATGCCTCCTCAGACTGGGCAGACTGTAGCACACGCTGGTCTTGTTAATCAGGGCCGAAGAGTCCAGATTGCTACTTTTTATGTTAAAATAAAAGTGATCAAAAAGTCACCCTCCAAAATGATATCAATAAAAACTACAGATCGTCTCAAAAAAATCTCACACACAGCTCTGTAGACAGAACTATAAATAATTATGGTGGTCAGAATATGGCAATGCAAAAAAAAGTCATTTTTTTTTTCATTATTAAAACACAAGAAAAACTGATTGTGGTATCGCTGTAATGGTATTGACCTAGAGAATATAAGAGTAGCAGGTCAATTTTACTACACAGGCAACGCAGGAAAAGCAAAGCCAATAAAACTGTGGCAGAATTGCATTTGTCTTCCAGCTTCCCACTGCATCTTATGCAACAGTAAATTGTGCCATTAGAGCATTAAATACAAATTGTTCTGCAAAAACAAATGGAAAAATAAAGCTATTACTCCGGGAATGCAGTGGATTAAAAACGGAAAAACCTCAACGTCCTGAAGGGGTTAAATAATTCGTCATTTGTGAGGTTTCAACTGGTGCGTACACTTGCAGAGGACCACTATCACATCCTGTTCACTCTGCGGAAGTGCTGCTGCTCTAAAGAGATAATTGTAGAATTGCATCTGGAAATGTGCTCTCGGCCTGGGATTTTTTTAATTACTCCCTCTAAGACTAATTTCCCATGAGACCAAATACTGGTCCTCTGACTTGAACTCACAGCCTCATTATGATTTATGATGCTGTGAGTTCCTGACTGTGGATCTGCTGTACTGTGCTTGCATAATGTCCTGATTACATTACAGGAGACCGGCTGTCGAGCAGGAACTCTCAGCATCATAAATTATGATGCTTTGATTTTGGTCCAGTAAACGCCAGCATTACACGGAGCATGTTTCCCAGACTGAACATACTCATGTAAATTGGCCTTAAAGGGGTTTTCTAAAAATAATTAACTGAAGGCCTGTAGCCTGCATCCCCTTCTGGGAGATTCATAGGTACCTGCTCCCTTCCATGCAGGTTCTGACCACTGGGTCCTGTTCCTCCATCTTCGTCCTAGGTATGTACATGGTCTTCTGTGCAGCTATTGCCTAAGCCACATGTCATCACTAAAGTAGTCATTTGCTCCAGCAGCTCAGGTGACCAGAAGAAGACAAGCTGGGGATCAGAAGATGGAGGAACGGGAGCCAGTTAGAAGGACCATAGTGGTAGTTAAGTATGAATCCGTTAGTAGGTGATGCTGGTTTGTGTGACTTCACCACTGCAGCCAGGTAAACCAATCCCAACTGGGAGAACTGGAATATTGTTGCAGGATCTGCTAAGTAAGTAAAGATCATTTCTTCATTGCAAGTGGACTCTGTATTGTAAGTTTTCCTCCTGAAACCAGATAACCATTTAAATGGCAAATGTGATGTCCTAAATGACTGTCGCTTAGAGATTCAGTAGGGGAACGCACTATATATTGTCCACAGTTCTTTCATGCTCACTTTTTTTGGAAGCTCAGTGTGGGTAGGTATAGTAATGGTGACTAGTCTGCTCCTGGAGTTGGTTTACATTGACATTGGGCTCTGAGAACTGAGCAGCATTTGGGGGCTGGAAAACCTTGGTTACAGTTTCAACAAAGGGAATGTAAACTTTTTTTTTTAATTGGCAGCACTCACTGGGTTAAGTGAGGTCAGGTCCTCTTAGTATTGTTGCAGCTCCATTTGGTGGGCCTTATGGCATGCTCTGTGCCCCTTGCGTGGATTCATGGAAGGTCCCACAGTGCTCATTGATGTTGCTAACAACTTGTTTACCTGGATCTGCACTTGGGAGTCTTCTAACCCCCCGTGTCTTACAGAAATAACTTTCTCTTCAGTTTAAGCTGTAAGCACGCATCAGATGGGAAATATGTGGCCCACCGCATTGATACTCCCAAGTCGCTCATTTGCTTTTGTGATCTGAGTATTTTCAGTGAACAGTTAAGCTTTGTCAGCAGAAAGCCCTTTTTATAACCTATTTCACAGTTTTTAAAATTAACGTCATGTTTGTACTGCTCCGTTGCTGCGGTAGAATGAATAGGCAGGTTTAAGAAACAATTATCCTCATTTTTGTCCAATATTCCAGTAAGGCAACATCATGTAGACTTCAATATTTCAAACGTCCTCCTAGTTTATTCAACACCACGTGTCCAAATGTCATTTCATCTCTATACTGGGACTTTCTCAAGGAAGAAAGGTTTTTGCATGCCATTAATGTGGTGCTGGTACAGATGTACTTGACCTGATGCCTCAGATGCTGCTTGACGTTTAAACTGAGCCTCAGACCTTATTTTTTTTTATTTATTTTTTTACTCCCTTTAGCAATGGAAATGTAAAGCTTGACTGTCTGGGCAGCATCCAGGATAAAATCACAGTGTGCGCTACAGACGATTCCTATCAGAAGGCACGACAGAGCATGGCCCAAGCCGAGGAGGAGAACAAAAGTAGAAGTGCCATAGTCATAAAAATGGGTGGTCGGTATGGAGGTATGGCGGTTGTTACCACTTTGTTTCTTACTTGCCTAATTGTATGGTCTCTTAAAGAGGATTTCCCATTTTAGAAAGTTATGGGAGATTGCTAGGGTATGCCTTTACTTTGTGATCAGTGGGGGTTTGACTACAGGTGTCTCGCCTATCCTGGCCAATCAAATGCTTCTACAACAAAATTCAAGGGCAAGTGCTCTGTAACCTGCTTCTATTTTACAGAAAAAGACCTTCCCCACATGTTGCCTTGAGGTTTGGAAATCGCATGGTACAATATATTTTGTAGAATTAAGATTTTCTTTCAGTGGAACTATGTGCCGAGTTCACACTATGCAAAACAGTAACTTCTCTACTATACGTTGCTTTGTCCAATGCAGATTTGGACAGGAAGCATAATCCAGGCATCCATGACACCCAGATGGGGAAGCCAGATTTATTTTTCTGGAGAACATATTCAGTGGTTTTATTGTACAGTGGAAGTGTTCTTTACACACTGCAGCCAATACCTGGCATAGTGCCTTCAGACTCGGCTAAAAGTAGACTTTGCTGAAGGCATTTCTCTCCATCCATAGTTATAAACCTCCTTATGTGAAGAATAAATGTTAATGTGATCTTGTCACAATCCCTAAACTTGTGTTATACACATGGCTAGATGAGCTCACCACCTCTGTCATGTTTATGGGACTGAGTATTCAACTGGCCTAGATTCTAGTAGTGTGACCTCACCCCACAAGTATCTGAGCAAGCTCTGCACATGCCAGATGACATCACTGAACTGTGCTGCTTGGCTCTTTGCCTACATTTGTGCTGTGCATAGTACTCAACTATGCTACATTTCTTGGCCCCAGGGAACTGGATGGTTACCAAGCTGCTTGTCCGGGAGTGAACATGTAGTAATTACACAGTAGTTGTATTACATGAAGTCCTTCTTTTTGCTTATATTAAAGAGGTTATCCCATCTTAGAACATGGGGGCATATCGCTAGGATATGCCCCCATTGTCTGATAGGTGCAGGTCCCACCTCTGGGACCCGCACCTACAAGGAGAGCGGAGAAAGTTGAGGAGGGCGCACTGCTCATGCGCGGCCGCCCTCCAATCATTTTTATGGAGCTGCCGAAAATAGCCGAGCGCTGGCTCGGCTATTTCCGTCGGCCCCATAGAAATGAATGGGAGCGGTGGCCGCACATGCGCGCTGCGCTTCCATTCACTTCAATGGGAGAGGCGGGGAGCTGCGCCTGGTGGTGGACGGACCCCGGGAAACCCAGCCACAACTCTCCCCGGCTCCGTTCTCCTTGTAGGTGCGAGTCCCACCTCTGAGACTCGCACCTATCAGACAATGGGGGCATATCCTAGTGATATGCCCCCATTGTCTAAGATGGGATAACCACTTTAAGTGTACTCTGTAAATCAAGGCATTGTTTTTTGGCCTTAGAAGGGTTTTTCAAGATTTTAATACTGATGACCTATGCTCTGGATTGGTCATCAGTATCTGATCAGTGAGGGTCCGACCAGGGCTGTGGAGTCTGAGTCGAGGAGTCGGAGGCAATTTTGGGTACCTGGAGTTGGAGTCGGCAAAAATACCCCGACTCCTACAAAATTTTTATTGAAATAAAAAAAAAGCAAGTTTAAATGTTCTAATTCACAAAAAGTTATAATTAATTACTTCTTTACTTTAAGAATAAAGGCCAATGCATGGAGTGCATCACGTTACCGCGAAACAAACACGTTAAGTGACCGTGAAGAAGCATGCTTTTCATATGCTCACTATATGGCACGCAACGCAAAGTTAAGGAGCGGCAATACTTATATTTTCCATTGTGTTGTGTTCCGCTGTTACTGGGAACGCAACGCCCATGGTTAACCTAGCCTCTCACTGATAACTGATGAAGTAAATATGTTTTTTTGCAGGACTAGAGACCAGGGCTGTGGAGTCTGAGTCAGAGGCAATTTTGGGTACCTGGAGTCGGCAAAAATGAACCGACTCCTACTAAATTTAAATTGGAATAAAAAAAAAAATGCAAGTTTAAATGTCCCAATTCACAAAAAGTTATAATTAAAGGGAATTTGTCACCAGCTTTTAGCATTTTAAGCTTTCAACATTGCCATGTTCAATAAAGTACCTTATTTCCTGCAGTGGTCTTCTTAATTTATTTCGTTTTTTGTCATTTTGATAAAAAAAACTCTTTTTCTGATATGCTAATGACGCTCCAAGGTGTCCAGAGGGGCGTTTTTTTTTTTTTTCCCTCTCTGGAGCCCAGTGCCCAGCCCGCCTTAATTTGAAGCCCAAGAACGCCTCCTGAACCTGAAATAACCTCCCACAGCCCCGGCAAATGGTTCCGCCCACTCGCCACGTCATCTTCTACCTTCAAGAAATGCCCCGTTCTTCCTGTCGGCCACCAGAAATCTCGCGCAGGCGCAGTACCGCCTGCACGATCTTCAAGCTCCTGAGGAAACAGCTCTCAGATTACGTCACTGGGCTCGGCGCATGCCCAGTGAGACTTTTGAGGTGCACCTGCGCGAGATTTCTGGCGACTGACAGGAAGAAGAACAGGGCATTTCTTGAAGGTAGAAGATGACGTGGAGAGGGGGCGGAACCGTTTGCCGGGGCTGTGGGAGGTTATTTCAGGATCAGGAGGCGTTCTTGGGCTTCAAATTAAGGCGGGTTGGGCACTGCAGGGGGGCGTAACTGGGCTCCAGAGAGGAAAAAAAACGCCCCTCTGGGCACCTTGGAGCTTCATTAGCATATCAGAAAAAGATTTTTTTTTTATCAAAATGACAACGAAATAAAGTAAGAAGTCCACTGCAGGTAATAAGGTACTTTATTGAACATGGCAATGTTGAAAGCTTAAAATGCTAAAAGCAGGTGACATATTCCCTTTAATTACTTCTCTACTGTAAGAATAAAGGCCAATGCATGCAGTGCGTCACGTTACCGCAAAACGAACACGTTAAGTGACCATGAAGAAGCATGCTTTTCATATGCTTCACTATATGGCACCCAACGCACAGTTAAGGAGCGGCAATACTTATACTTTCCATTGTGTTGTGTTCCGCTGTTACAGGGAACGCAACGCCCATGGTTAACCTAGCCTCTCACTGATAACTGATTAAATGTTTTTTGCAGGACTAGACACTTGTATAAGTGAAGGGAATGGATAGTCAATAGTTCAAGACTGAAGCTGTAAACCATTTGAAAAACTGCTGTCATTCAGCTAAGGCTATAAAAACTTGTAAACTCAGATTGTTAGCTTAAACTTTAAACATGACTATGGGATTCTACTAGGGAAATCATGTTTTAAAATAAATGCCCCTTCCTGGATCCTCCCACTGCCCTATCTTCAGCAGAAGATCAGCACACAAAGGAGAAGGCAGCACCATTTTTGAACTGGTAAAGTTCCTGTTCCTGATGTTTATGCCTGCTGCTACTATCCAGCCACTTGATAAAAAAATAAAAAAACTTTGTTTTCATTGTGTTTGTCTTTTGCTTAGGCTGGGTTCACACGGGCGCGACAGATCTGTTCAGGATGCGTCCCGGGTGTATTGCGGCAAACCCGCACGAGTAGGTACCCAATTGCAGTCAGTTTTGACTGCGTGGGTGCAATGCGTTTTGCACGCGCGTGATAAAAAACGGACTGTGGTACCCAGACCTGAACTTCTTCACAGAAGTTCAGGTTTGGGTTCGGTGTTGTGTAGATGTAATTATTTTCCCTTATAACATGGTTATAAGGGAAAATAATAGCATTCTTTAATACAGAATGCTTAGTAGGTGGTCAATTGAGGGTTAAAAAAATAATTAACTCTCCTCCTCCTCTTGATCGCGTAGTTGCCGATCTCCTTCTTTAATCATGAGCTGCCGGCTAAAGGTCCTGTGGTGACGTCACATCACATGGTCCAATCATATGGCCCATCACCACGGTGATGGGCCATGTGATTGGACCATGTGATGTCACCACGGGTCCTTTAGCCGGCAGCTCATGATTAAAGAAGTAAAGAGACCGGCAACTACGCGATCAAGAGGAGGTGGTGAGTTAATTTTAATTTTTTTTTTTTTTTTTTTAACCCTCAATTGACCACCTACTAAGCATTCTATATTAAAGAATGCTATTATTTTCCCTTATAACCATGTTATAAGGGAAAATAATACAGTGAATAGACTGTCATCTTAGCAACCATGCGTGAAAATCGCACCGCATCCGCACTTGATTGCGGATGCTTGTGATTTTCACTCAGCCCCATTCACTTCTATGGCCTGCGTTGCGTGATAAACGCACAATATAGAGCATGCTGCGATTTTCACGCAACGCATAAGTGATGCGTGAAAATCACCGCTCATGTGCACAGCCCCATAGAAATGAATGGGTGCGGGTGCAATGCGTTCACCTCACGCATTGCATCCGCACGGAAATCTCGCCCGTGTGAACTTAGCCTTAAACTGTTCAATACAGTAGACTGTTGGCTTCCTAGCCAGTAGTTCTGTGGTAATGACATGTATGTTGCCTTTCTTTCCTTCAAGGAATGTATAAAATACATTTGCATATTTAAATACAGAGGAGTCTGAGTCGGGGAGTCGCAAGTACCAAAAACTGAGAAGTCGGAGCATTTATCTACCGACTCCACAGCCCTGGCTCCGACACCCATACCCCTGCCGATAAACTGTTTGAGAAGGCCTGTGAGCGCCGCCGCCTTCTCTGTGCTTGCAAATTAAAACATTGTATAGCGGCTGTGCTATCGCAGCTCAGCATCATTCACTTCAATGGGTCTGAGCTGCGCCCTAGACCATGTGACCGATGAACGTGTCGTCACTCGGCCTAGGGAAACTAGTGAGAAGGCCATGGCACTACTGAAAGTATCTCTGAAAAATCTCTGAAAACCCCTTTAATCACAATTATCTGATCCTAGGTCTTTCATATCAGGCTTGACACTAAAGAATTTCTAGACTGTATTCTGACAATGGCAGGAATTCATCTTCTCTAAAGAAGAATAAACCCATATGTTGATGTGCTCTTTTTAACTTCAGGTGTGTTCCGGTGTCTCCTTATGGCATATGTTACAACTTCAGGATTCAAGGGCAGTTCTAAAAACTAGTGCAACTGCAATGCAGTGTGAACCCACTATGTCACTGAATGCATTAAGCTTAAGGTTACTTCTAAGGGCGTTATCCAAGTGACCTCCCTGGAATTTCACCCTTTCGTCGCTATGACAGGAGCGGGTCTCTGCTGCGGTGGAACAACCAGGTTGCTACCAATAGGAGTCTCCATTCAGTGACAGCTGACCCAGGCGGGTCAGAAGACGCTATTTGGTGGCACCAAAGGGGACAGGCAGAGTGGTCGTCAGTGGACAAGGCAATATCTTGGCTGGCAGCGTACCTTCAGTTCGGTAGGCAGACAGCACAGGGTTAGTACAGTTATATATGCATGATAGCCTTCTGTGCCCCCATAGTTAAGCCATGGGAGATCCATCGCCCCATCCATTTTCAGATATTCTCAATGGTGGAGAGATCTGATCTGATGAGTTGGCCAAGGGAACTCCTGAAGACCACTGTGTGTAGTGCAGGCAGGTTGGGTTTTGTGCGGCTGTTATCCTGTTGCAACACCACGTCTCCTAACAGTGAAAAAAGCAGTAGGACTGGTTCCACAATGTTCTGGACATACTGAAGGCTGATCAGTGTTCCCTTCATGAATGCTGGATGTGAACAGAAGTGGTAGCTGGTGCCACACACTATAACACCTGGTGTTAGACCTGTGTGTCTCCACACTATGTATGATGGCAGTAGGCACACTCCTGCCACTTGCAGACTCTGATGCAGCAGTCATTGGTAACACAGCAGAACCTGCTTTCATCACTGAACATTAACGTTGGTGGTCGCATCAGGTCTGGAGAGCACCTACTGCCATCATGCATAGTGTAGAGACACAGGACCAGCACTAGGTGTGATGGTGTGGGGCACGATTAGCCATCATTGCGGTTTTGTCTGATATTCGTTGAGGGAACACTGACCAACCTTCAGAATATCCAGGATGTTCTTTAACTAATGCCTTTTTTGACCTGGGAGATATGGCGTTCCAACAAGTTAATGCCCACACTACACAAAGTATTCTTTTAGGTTCTCCAGCAGCTCCCCTGGCCAGCTCGATCACCAGATCTCTCCCCCATGTGGAATGTCTGCCACTGGATGAGGCAACGGATCTCCCATGCACAGCGGCCAACAACCACCCTAGATAAACTAAGAGTCCAAGTTGAAAGAGCTTGGAATGACATACCACATGAGAATATCCGGCATCTAAACATTGCTGCAGAGCGGGTACACACCTTTATGACAATGGCATTCTATAATGGCAGTGGCATCTTTCAGCAGGATAATTTGTTCTGCCACATTGGAAACATTATTTAGGCATGGTTTAAGGAACGTGACCACAAACGTTCAAGGTCTTAACTTGGCCTCCATATGCATCATATTTTAATCCAATTGAGCACCTGTGGGATGTTTTATAAAAAGAAAAATAATCAATGGGGACCAAACCTTACAATTTTACAGGATCTGCTGATAGTGTTTGTACCAGATACCACATGGCACGTTCAGACTTTTGTGAAATCCATGCCTCATCTGGTCAGAGCTGTTTTGGCAGCTCAACGGGGACCTTTGCAATATTGAGTAGGTGGGTTTAATGTTATGGCTGACTAGTAGATGTGCATTAGGAGTTGTCTGGTAAGCTCTAAAGAAAGAAATACATTTGTCACTCGAACTCTGTTTTCAATTTTGGCTGTCACACCCCCTTCTCTTGGACAGTCATGTGACCTGTAAGAGTCTACAATTACCTCCAAATGTCCCATTTGCCAATCATGTGATCTTCATGGCCCACCCCATCCCTATTGAGATGTTGTCCACACTTCCATGGGTTTTATTTGAATGTTTTTGTTTTGTTTTTTTATCCTTACAGGCAAAAAGGTTCAAGTCCGAAAACCTGCCCCAGGGGTTCCAGATGCTTTCTTATCTCGAAAGAAGCCAACACCAGTCAACATGGCCAGCGCAATAAAGAAAAGCACCAACGTTGTAACTCAGCGACCCTTCAAAGATAGGGTCATGCACTTATTGGCTCTCAAACCATACAAGAAGCCCGAACTTATTCTGCGCCTGCAGAAGGATGGTCTGTCTGTGCAGGATAAGGATTCCCTGGATAGCATCCTGCAACAGGTCAGTGTATACCAACTTAACCCTTTACATTCTTGCAGGGTGGCACTTCAGTAGTCCGGGACATTACTCATATGTCCTTGCTACCGATAACTGGGTCTCGGGCTGTGTAGTGGCTAAGATATATTATCCAGAGCTTGTTTTAAAGCTGATGATTTAAGCTTTGAAGCAGGATGAGGATCACATCTATCGTGTTACTACCATTTGAAATGGATCTCGATGAGAGCTGCATGTACTTGCTCTCACTCCACACCTGATTTTTAAACGCTGTATCTTTTTCTGTATTGTCTTTTTAGGGCTGCAGCTATCGACTATTTTTGTAATCGAGTATTCTATCGATTAATCCAACGATTAATAGAGTCCTCTAATAACAAAAGAGTAATTAAAAGAACGTTTTTCAGTGCTACCAGCTTGCCCCCCCAGTGCCACCATCTCCCACTCCTAGCCATGTCTCCAGCCCCAGTGAAATAAAATACTTCTCCTGTAGGGGTGCTGCTCCACAACTTTTCCATCTTCATGCGCTGCACTGACGTCGCACAGCGTCAGATCATATTGTGCACTATGTCCTGACTAGGGCTGCAGTAAACGATTATTTAAGTAATCGAGTATTCTATTGATTATTTCTTACGATTAATCGAGTAATCTAATAAGAAAAACCTTCTTAAAATAATGTATTACTTTATAAAAATGTCCCCCTTTCCCAGTGCCATCAGTTCAGCAGCCCCTCCATGCCATGTCCCCTAGTGCCCCCATGATGGCACTGCCATCAGCCCCTCCATCCAGATTGCCTTAATGTCCCCCTTTCCCAGTGCCTCCATGCCACCCACCATGTCCCCCACTCCCCCAGATCAACCCTCCGAGTGCCTAATCACAGGTGCCCCCATTAACCCCTCTTCTCCCCCCCCCAATACTTTTTATACATGGAAAATTATAGGTTCTCCCATTAACCCCTCTAACGTTATACATGCCAAATCACAGGTGCCCCCCGCCAATAACTTTATACATGGCAAACCACAGCTGCCCCCATTTCCCCTGCCAAATCACAGGTGCCCCCGTTTTCCCCAGCCCATGCCAAATCACAGGTGCCGCCATTTACCGCCCGCCGCCTCTGCTAACTTTATACTTATCTTTCAGTGCAGAGTGCGCCGACAAACGGAGTCCGCAGGAGACGCGTCTTCATCTCAGCATGCACTGGGGACCTGACGTCACACACAGCGTCAGCCACTGTGCTGACGATGTGTGAACGCAAGGTCCTGCAGCGCGGTGCCGACGGGAGGCTGTGGAGCGGTGAGTGAGAAGCTTCATTTCACTCCCGCTCCGTGGTCATGTGATTTAAACGAATCCTCGATGCAGAAAAACTGCGAGGATTTTTTTGCCTCGATTACATCGATTAAATCGATGAATCATTTCAGCCCTAGTCCTGACGATGTGTCAGGAGGAAAGTGCAGTGTGGGCCGGCGGGTGATCACGGAGCGGTGATTAATAGCAAGCGCTTTACTTGCGCTCCGTGGACATATGACACAAACGCATCATTATTTGGTCGTATTACTCGATTCAATCGGGTAATCGTTTCAGCCCTAGTCCTGAATATTAGATTGATACCTCTAGCTGCTGCACGACGTGAGATATTCCAGATTGCATGCAAAAGTTGGTTGGCCCTTTCCTGCACTTTTGGTATTCCTTTAGCACAGGTAGCAGTGAGTGTAGATGTGTGGTATGTCACATCTTGCATTTTTTTTGAAGACCTAGATTTTATTTTTATAAGGACTCTACTAAAGTATGCATTTTTGTTGGTAATTTGAATTTTCATCCAATTTTTGCTTAGTCACGGTGGTTATGTGTATGAATTATAATTTTATACATTGTATGCTGTGAACTCAGAAAAGGTATAATTAGGTAATATGACGTGTATTTGCCATGTACAGTATACCTTTTTTTTTAATGAATTTGTGGATAATGGCAGTATGGTCTTTGTTTCAGTGTTTTTAAAAACAGACTGTTGTATACACTAGTGGACTGTAACCACAATTGTAAAAAGTAATGTTTAGCTAATAGAAAAAGCTGTAGGGAAGAGGTGAGGAAGATGCTGCATTTTCTGAGCTGCCCCATCACCAGTGCGGGAGGTCGGGGGAACCCGAAGACCCATATCTGTTATCTAGCAGACTTGGGTCCAGAAAACTCATATTCTTTCACAATCTCATAGACCAGGGATCAGCAACCTCCAGCACTCCAGCTGTTGGGAAACTACAACTCCCAGAATCCTCCTGTCTCTTCTGTGGGAGTTACAAGAACAGTCGAGTGAGGTTTGCATGCTGGGAGTTGTAGTTTCACAGCAGCTGGAGTGCCAAAGGTTGCTGATCCCTGCCATAGACCATGGTCTTATCACACTTTGGGCATCTAGAAAGTCTTTCTGTTCTAGCAGCTGAGGAACATCAAATGCATAAATTGCCCTATGCATAATACGATATTGTACATCCCTCCAAAACTCGCACGTGAATTGCCTCCAGACTAGTTTCCATCCTTTCAAGATTTTGGAACCCACATCATCTATTCCCAATTGAACAGCCCACCCTTTGGAAAAGGATGTGGAATTATGGGCAAATTATTTTCTAAGAATAGAATATATCCCAAAGACTGAGACGTTAGCAGAGTGTAACGCTAGTAATAAGTCCTTGTCATTATAAACTACCTCTCAACTAACGTCAAGCAGATCTGATCTGTAGGAGCTGAAGCTAGTTAGTGTGACTTAACTTGTATATCAGTCAGTTCATCTGTAGTATACCACCTATGCAACTGTGGATGCATAAGATGATGAGCCACCTGGACTCTCTCCATTGAGCAAATGGAGCACTGTGCATGCCTTGCCAAAATTCTGGATGACTCCTAAGAGGCAAATAGATTATACGTTAGGGTTTCCAAATACGTTTCTTTCGGATGACCTACCAGGTAAGAATGGTGTCTCTCAAAAGTAAGAGTGGAAGTATCCTGGGAGAGAGAGTAAATAAGGGAACACAAAGGTCCCAGGGGATAGATCGGACTCCAGGTCATAAAAGGAAGAACAACTCTATCTCTTGACCCAATCAATTGCATGTCTGAACAAACAGGTCAGATTATAAGTGTGTACAGTAGGGAGGTTCAAACCCCCTTCCCTAACAGGGGCCAACCGTTTTAGCAGTGATATTCAAGGTCTTTTGCCTTGCCAAATAAAAGATGTTGTTGCCTTTTTCAGTTTTATAACATCTGAGTGATGCAGTAGCAGAGGGATAGTCTGGAGGGGGTATAATAGTTTGGATATACACATCATTTCAGGTTCAGATCTTAAAGAATTTTAGAGATAATGGGGAGGAAGTTTAGCCTATATAATTGATCATGTGTACGAGCAATCCTAATACCCAAATAGAGAATGTGATAAGTAGCCACTGGAATCCGCATGTATGGGAAGTCTTGACTCAGTCCATGGCTTTTTGGGTCTAAGTATAAGATAGCGCACTTAGGCATGTTAATTTTGAAGCCTGAGAGAGTGCCAAAATCAGACCGTGCCTGAAGCGTCTTCCCGAGGTCCCCTTGCACATCTGACATGAACAATCTGATATCATCAGCAAATAAGGTGGTGGACAGGGATTTATTTTTCAGTCTAATACCTTTTATGTTGCTCAAGAAAACGAGCCAGGAGCCCTATTTCCAAGTTGAAAAGAGGCGATAATGGACACCCCTGCCTTTGTACCTCTATGCAGCAGAAAAGATGAAGACCAAAATCCTAAAGTATAAACCTATGCTTGTGGGCTGGCAAATAACACCTTTAAGAATGAGCGGAAGGCCCCAGGAAATATATAGGTTTTGAGGGTGCACTTTCTTTTATAGCTTATATCTTTTTTTAAAACTTCTGATTTTTAATCTCTTCCATTCTGGTGACTTTATAAAGATATGTGCATGTAAATTTAGGCCTAAATGGTATGTGTGAACTCTACACACGTTGAACCTTTATTTTTAGGAAGTGTGGTTCATATAACTTTCTGCTTGGGTCACACTTTTACCCTCAACTTTTATACAGTTTTTATTAAAAATTACATTTTGACATAAAGTTGCATGGAGGTAGCATTTTGACAATGTGCTAGTATGATTTTTATTTCACAGTTTAGGCTTTATTTGTACATGTCAAATGTACATGTATGGAAATTGCCCTGGCTACCAGATGTGCAAAATGTCCAAATACCCCTGGCAGTGAAAGGTTAATAAAGTTATGCAGAGCCACATTTGTCATACAGATATGCCAGTTTTCTGGTATGGAAAAAGACTGAAATCTACACCAGCCAGGGAAATGAGGTACAGGTCAAAAGCACACGTGGCCTTACACTGCAATGTAGCTTCATAGTTTAACCCCTTAGATACTCGGCCCATTTTTGGTTTTGCATTAAAAAAAAATTCCTCCCCACATTCCAATGGCATAACTATTTTTTACATTTCCTTTCATATAGCCATGTGAGGGCTTATTTTTTTTAAGGACACCATTTAAAGTGTAATTGCCGTTTTATTTGAATTTGTCATGTATAGGGGCAGTGATGCTGACTATTTTTGTAATATACTTTAATTACTGAAATTGTACATTTTTATTAGACAATTAGCTCTGAAGTGGCCCATTTTGAGCCTTGGCAACGCTCCTCTGTCTTCTGTTTACATAACTGTGGAGACTTGCTCAACACTGACTGTTATATGTAAGCAGGAGACAGGAACGTTGCTAAGGCTCAAAATGGGCCACTTTACAGCTAATTGTCTTACTTTAATTACTGAAATCATACATTTCTATATGTTACAAAAATGGTCAGTAGCACTGACCCTATACATTACACAAATAAATATAAAACGGTTGGTACACTTCAATTTACAATGTCTTTTATTGGAAAATGGGGGGGGGGGGGGGGATTTTGGGGAACCCCTACAATTCCACCAAGGTTTTTGGGGTTTAGTCGTCATGGTATTCACTGTGCACTAAAAAAATGATATGATGTCCTTATTTTGCAGCTCAATATTAATACATCTTAAATCCTTTGAAAAAAATCAAGGTTCTTTGCATTGCCATTTTATGACAGCCATAGTTCAAACATTTTTGGTTGCAGCGATTTTTATTTATTGTATGTGTATTTTTATATGTAACATTAGGAAAGGGATGATTTTAAACATTTTTATTATTATTATTATTATTATTATTATTTCTCCATCTCCCTTAGGGGGCTAGAACCTGGGATCTTTTGAGCAGGGAGCTTACCATGACAGGCTTGGGAAGCTTCAGAAGCATCCAGGCTTCCATGGTAACCGATCTGAGCCCTTTTTTGATTTCACTGCAATTGGAAGGCAGAGACAACCGCATACCTCACCTTACCTGCCTTACCTCACAGATGCTGTGATCATTGTTGAACGAGGCATCTGAGAGCTTAAATGACAGGGCTCAGCGGGATCGCCATTCCCCTACATTGCAGCCCGTTTATTATACAGCCAGCACCAGCTCGTATGGAGCAGGCTCACTGCAGCAGCCAGCTCCATATGCTACCTCAGCCATCGTGACATACCGTTATGTAATGGTGGCTGAAGGGGTTAAATCAGTCTGCAGACATAAAGTAATGCCGCACAGTTTGCCGAAGAATCTGTTTATACCATCTCCAATTCAGGGCACAAACTACACTGCGTGCAGAATTATTAGGCAAATGAGTATTTTGACCACATCATCCTCTTTATGCATGTTGTCTTACTCCAAGCTGTATAGGCTCGAAAGCCTACTACCAATTAAACATATTAGGTGATGTGCATCTCTGTAATGAGAAGGGGTGTGGTCTAATGACATCAACACCCTATATTAGGTGTGCATAATTATTAGGCAACTTCCTTTCCTTTGGCAAAATGGGTCAAAAGAAGGACTTGACAGGCTCAGAAAAGTCAAAAATAGTGAGATATCTTGCAGAGGGATGCAGCACTCTTAAAATTGCAAAGCTTCTGAAGCGTGATCATCGAACAATCAAGCGTTTCATTCAAAATAGTCAACAGGGTCGCAAGAAGCGTGTGGAAAAACCAAGGCACAAAATAACTGCCCATGAACTGAGAAAAGTCAAGCGTGCAGCTGCCAAGATGCCACTTGCCACCAGTTTGGCCATATTTCAGAGCTGCAACATCACTGGAGTGCCCAAAAGCACAAGGTGTGCAATACTCAGAGACATGGCCAAGGTAAGTAAGAAAGGCTGAAAGATGACCACCACTGAACAAGACACACAAGCTGAAACGTCAAGACTGGGCCAAGAAATATCTCAAGACTGATTTTTCTAAGGTTTTATGGACTGATGAAATGAGAGTGAGTCTTGATGGGCCAGATGGATGGGCCCGTGGCTGGATTGGTAAAGGGCAGAGAGCTCCAGTCCGACTCAGACGCCAGCAAGGTGGAGGTGGAGTACTGATTTGGGCTGGTATCATCAAAGATGAGCTTGTGGGGCCTTTTCGGGTTGAGGATGGAGTCAAGCTCAACTCCCAGTCCTACTGCCAGTTTCTGGAAGACACCTTCTTCAAGCAGTGGTACAGGAAGAAGTCTGCATCCTTCAAGAAAAACATGATTTTTATGCAGGACAATGCTCAATCACACGCGTCCAAGTACTCCACAGCGTGACTGGCAAGAAAGGGTATAAAAGAAGAAAATCTAATGACATGGCCTCCTTGTTCACCTGATCTGAACATCTGAAGATTTACAAGGAGGGAAAACAGTACACCTCTCTGAACAGTGTCTGGGAGGCTGTGGTTGCTGCTGCACGCAATGTTGATGGTGAACAGATCAAAACACTGACAGAATCCATGGATGGCAGGCTTTTGAGTGTCCTTGCAAAGAAAGGTGGCTATATTGGTCACTGATTTGTTTTTGTTTTGTTTTTGAATGTCAGAAATGTATATTTGTGAATGTTGAGATGTTATATTGGTTTCACTGGTAAAAATAAATAATTGAAATGGGTATATATTTGTTTTTTGTTAAGTTGCCTAATAATTATGCACAGTAATAGTCACCTGCACACACAGATATCCCCCTAAAATAGCTAAAACTAAAAACAAACTAAAAACTACTTCCAAAAATATTCAGCTTTGATATTGAGTTTTTTGGGTTCATTGAGAACATGGTTGTTCAATAATAAAATTAATCCTCAAAAATACAACTTGCCTAATAATTCTGCACTCCCTTTATAACAACGATCTTTTGCCTATGGTTACCCTGCTATAGGCTGCCAACTGATTCTTCCAGGTGGAACTTTGTGTGAGCAGGGTGTTTATCATGCCTTCAGGGTGCCTTCACACATGGCTGAAGAGTCCACCAGAAATTATGCAGGTGTGGGTTTTTACGAAGGGGCGGATTTTTACTCTGCGGATTAGGTTGTGATTTTTGATGCGGCTTTCTGTGCGGATCACATCCCCCATTGAAATGAATAGAGACATTCTGCTTTGGAAAAGCCGCAGCATCATTATTAACGCTGTATCTTTTTATTTTTTTTTGGGCGTATTTTCTGGCAAATTTTTCCACTGCATGTGAAGGCAACCTTTATAGTAGAGTTACATTGCTTTGGGCTACTATGTAGCAGTACTTGGAGCAGTCACGAGATGGAATAGACAGTTTGCCACACTGAAAAATGTAGAATTCTGTACTTAGATTGCAGATTTAGGGCTCATTCAGACGGCCGTATGCTGTCCGCAAAAATGCGGATCCGTTTTTTTGCGGATTAGATGGTGCCCAATTCACTTCTATGGGGCCCTTTTCTTCCATTCCATGGCTCAGCAACACAAATGAAACATGTCCTATAGTTGTCAGTGAAAATCAGGACATGGGCCCCATTGAAGACTATGGGTCAGTAAAAAAAAAAAAAACTGAATGGAAACACCAGTTTTTCATAAATGACCCTGACTGAGTGCAGCTCTGCAGTGCAGAGTTCTAGGACATTCCGCAGGTAAGGGTCAATTCATAATGCGTTTGTATTTTCAATCTGCGATATACTTTAGGAACATTTCTTGACATATACAGGGTATGCCACTTTAGTGCCGTGCATTACCCATGGGCTGTAAAAAAAACTCTATACTATGCAGTATGTTTTTTTTTTTTTCTCCTTAGGATGCCTCTGTATGGAATCGTACAGTGGACTGCACGATTCTATACAGTTGCAAAATGCTAAGAATATACCAGCCTGAATAAGGCCAGATGGCACACTTTTCACCCCATTCCAGTGAATGGGGTGTAAGGATATGTTTGACATATATATCAGGAATGTTCCCAATGCAAATAAACGCTGCAGACGAAATAGGAATTTTGCGCAAGTCGGGTGGGTGAACTCTTATGAGGTCTAGGATGTGACTGTTTAGCTTAGGGGGGTGAATGCTTGTATTTTTACACTGCCAAGATGTACTCTATTCTATCGCATATGATGCCATTTGCTGACTTGAGCATTCCCTGATAGAGAATTATTTTTGTCCCTCAACATAAGTACAATATACACTGCTCAAAAAAATAAAGGGAACACTTAAACAACACAATGTAACTCCAAGTCAATCACACTTCTGTGAAATCAAACTGTCCACTTAGGAAGCGACACTGAGTGACAATCAATTTCACATGCTGTTGTGCAAATGGGATAGACAACAGGTGGAAATTATATACAATTAGCAAGACACCCCCAATAAAGGAGTGGTTCTGCAGGTGGTGACCACAGATTACTTCTCAGTTCCTATGCTTCCTGGCTGATGCTTTGGTCACTTTTGAATGCTGGCGGTGCTTTCACTCTAGTGGTAGCATGAGACGGAGTCTACAACCCACACAAAGTGGCTCAGGTAGTGCAGCTTATCCAGGATGGCACATCAATGCGAGCTGTGGCAAGAAGGTTTGCTGTGTCTGTCAGCGTAGTGTCCAGAGCATGGAGGCGCTACCAGGAGACAGGCCAGTACATCAGGAAACGTGGAGGAGGCCGTAGGAGGGCAACAACCCAGCAGCAGGACCGCTACCTCTGCCTTTGTGCAAGGAGGAACAGGAGGAGCACTGCCAGAGCCCTGCAAAATGACCTCCAGCAGGCCACAAATGTGCATGTGTCTGCTCAAACGGTCAGAAACAGACTCCATGAGGGTGATATGAGGGCCCGACGTCCACAGGTGGGGGTTGTGTTTATAGCCCAACACCGTGCAGGACGTTTGGCATTTGCCAGAGAACACCAAGATTGGCAAATTCGCCACTGGCGCCCTGTGCTCTTCACAGATGAAAGCAGGTTCACACTGAGCACATGTGACAGAGTCTGGAGACGCCGTGGAGAACGTTCTGCTGCCTGCAACATCCTCCAGCATGACCGGTTTGGCATTGCGTCAGTAATGGTGTGGGGTGGCATTTCTTTGGAGGGCTGCACAGCGCTCCATGTGCTCGCCAGAGGTAGCCTGACTGCCATTAGGTACTGAGATGAGATCCTCAGACCCCTTGTGAGACCATATGCTGGTGCGGTTGGCCCTGGGTTCCTCCTAATGCAAGACAATGCTAGACCTCATGTGGCTGTAGTGTGTCAGCAGTTCCTGCAAGATGAAGGCATTGATGCTATGGACTGGTCCACCCGTTCCCCAGACGTGAATCCAATTGAGCACATCTGGGACATCATGTCTCGCTCTATCCACCAACGTCACGTTGCGCCACAGACTGTCCAGGAGTTGGAATATGCTTTAGCCCAGGTCTGGGAGGAGATCCCTCAGGAGACCGTCCGCCACCTCATCAGGAGCATGCACAGGCGTTGTAGGGAGGTCATACAGGCACGTGGAGGCCACATACACTACTGAGCCTTATTTTGACTTGTTTTAAGGACATTACATCAAGTTGGATCAGCCTGTAGTGTGTTTTTCCACTTTAATTTTGAGTGTGACTCCAAATCCAGACCTCCATGGGTTGAAAAATTTGATTTCCATTTTTTTATTTTTGTGTGATTTTGTTGTCTGCACATTCAACTATGTAAAGAACAAAGTATTTCAGAAGAACATTTAATTAACTCAGATCTAGGATGTGTTATTTTTGTGTTCCCTTTATTTTTTTGAGCAGTGTATTACTTCCACGTACATTGATGAAAATGTCAGTATTCTAGTCTGCAGGCCAAGGAAATGTCTGTCATTGAACAATGCTGTTGGTAAAGTGGCTGATTATTTGAAGTGTAGACTGTAATGGGGAATTTATGAAATCCAGGTTGTCTTTATTGATCAGTATATTATTGGAAGTTAAGCACTTTAAATTCGTTGGCTGTAAACCAGTCTTCCAGTCTCTGGCAGTTCTTTGGCCCTCAGGATACCAATTTTAGTCTAGCAAGGCAAGGGAATTTCCATTTACTGATTGGGCATGCAAATAATAATTGGTTCTGTCCCTTTTTCATCATGGCTGGTCATTCGGATCTCTTATCCACTACAGGTGGTGAGGCATCTGATGTGATCAGTGGAGCTCTCTTGGATAAATGTCCATTTAGAGTTGTCACGATACCAACATTTTGATTGATCTAAAAAAGTATTGCGATATTCGATACCATGTGAAAAAAATAAAACTCCAAAAAAGCCGCGTGCATTCAGCATTTTATGGAACGTCCGGGCCATAATCGAACAGTCCTATCCTATTTTTTGGGGGGACATGGTGACAATAAAATGGCGAATTGCGCAGTATTTATTTTTCCTGTTACGGCGTTCACCTCTTTGGAGATATTTTTTTATATTTTAATAGTTTGGACTCTTTGGATGTGGCGATATGTAATATGTTTGTTTATTCATTGCTTATATATTTTATATGTAAAATTGGGAAAGGGGGAGATTTATACTTAACATTTTGGGGTGTTTTTTTTACTTTTTATTTAAAAAGGACCTTTCATCAGAAAATAGTGTGTTAAATTCTTATATGACTAACCGCGCCCACCAGAACTTAGAGAGCGCCTACTATAACTTTGTCGCCTCATTTGCATATAAGGCGACAAAACTAACGGAGATCGTAGTGGCCGAACGGGGGGTCCATTTGGAAAAAAAAGTGTCCAGACATCAGTGAGAGCAGCCACATAAGGTCGTATAAGAATTTAACACTATTTTCTGATGAAAGGTCCTCTTCAATAACTATTTTCCCCCTTAGGGGCTAGAACGCTTGTCCTATTCACCCTAATGGAGCTCTATCAGGGTGAATAGGATCTTACACTCTCCCTGCTGCCCTGTGCTTTGTGCGGCACCTGAGGGGTTAACTGCCGCTGATCGCAGTTCCCTGTCATAGAGGCCGGGTGCCAGCTATGTGATTCTGCAGCCGGCACCCGCCTCCTTTATCCGTATTAATGGGTGCCTTATTGCTGGCAGCAGCGGGGAGGGAGAGAGAGAGAGAGAGAGAGAGACACTGTTCCCCTGTGCTGCTGAGGGGACATGGCACGCGCTGAGAGCAGCACGCTCCATGTTCTCTGATACTAGGCTGCGCAGCCTAGTATTGGTAAGAGGCAAATCCCAGTATCAAATCAATACCGGTACAAAAGTATCGATTGGTTATTGATAATTCGATACCCAGTGCAACCTTATGTCAATTATGGGACGGCCTCTTTAAGGTGACCTAAAAGCAGCTCCATTACCGGGCATGTCATTTTTCTCAAAGTTGCTGTCTTCCAACTCTACTGCCGCTCATATTTTTGGTGGAGGGTTGGGGCATCTGAAGGAATTTTTGATTGGTCATCCTTACCAGGAACGAACTAGTGATGTTTTCTGCGTTTGGCCATTGATATTGAGTTGTAGGAAAATACACGGTCAGGTTTATACAGGGTGGGCCATGAAAAACAAAACCCTGTTTCCCTTGTGTGGATTGTACAGAATAATAGAAGCGTGATATCGTTGCCCATTACAGGAGATGCTGCAAGTGGTTTCCACCAGCAGCTCTACAAAGTTGTGCCATGTTCAGTAACTCCACTTTCACACCGTGCATTCTTCTTAGAAGTCTGCACAGGGACACGTGCCATGTAGGGCAAATTACATTATCATGCTGAAAGAAACTGTACTGGCACTCGTGGTCAGTTAACTGTGGATACCATTGCTAGCATGTGGCCATGTACATGGCTCTGCTCACATATTAGGGCCACTATCCACGCACCCATTGCTGCTCACCAATTGCAGACTTTCAGATCATGAAGTGGCCTATTCTGTAAATTAGTTCACTTGGTTAAATTGAACCACGCTTCATCAGATATAATGTATTGCAATGGGTCCAAAGGTCTGTCTATATGCATTTGCAGTACGCCCCTCTCTTCTGATTATCCCCCTCTCCTGGATGTCTGTAACAATGATAGGCATCCAAAAACATGATTGTCTGTCTTCTTCTTTTTTTTTTTTGTGAGCATCAGTCCCTAATCCAATAAGGTCACTTCTGCACCAAGCCATGTATACTGCTCTTTGGTGGCGCAGGAAGTTCCACAAATTGACCAGCAAGCCATCCTGTGTTGCTTTGAATGGGCTTGCTAGTACAAAGGCCTCCACAATTGTAACACTTGGTTATCTCGAATATTACATGTTGGATACACGCACAACACTACTGCCCTCTTAAAAAATAAAAATACTTGTGAGGAATATGGATTCATATTCACTGTCAGCCATGTCCTCACACCCACCATTTGCTGAAAGATGGCAGAGGAAATCAAGCTCCACAGAGGGGGCCCTGCTTCAAAGCCGAAGCCAGTTAGTAGAAAACTCCTAGCAGGCCACCTATTGTTACATTTCACACCTCCAGTCAGACAGCCCGACCCCTGCAGGAGAAACCCCCAGCAGTAGGTATCAGCCCTTGCCAGGATCAATGCTACCTCCCAGACATGTTGGCACCTACATTTCATAAGGAATTATGAATCGCCCGGCCATCGCAGGTGCAAACCGGATACATATTTATGTCCCAGTGGCCACGAGGAACGTGTACATGTTCTTGGTTTGCTAGTGGGATGCCAGGGAAGGGAGATATACAGTCGGATCCATAAATATTGGGACATCAACACAATTCTAAAATTTTTGGCTCTATACACCACCACAATGGATTTGAAATGAAACGAGCTATATGTGCTTTAACTGCAGACTGTCAACTTTAATTTAAGGGTATTTATATCCAAATCAGTTGAACGGTGTCGGAATTACAACAGTTTGCATATGTGCCTCCCACTTGTTAAGGGACAAAAAGTAATGGGACAGAATAATAATCCTAAATCAAACTTTCACTTTTTAATACTTTGTTGCAAATCCTTTGCAGTCAATTACAGCCTGAAGTCTGAAACGCATAGACATAACCAGACGCTGGGTTTCCTCCCTGGTGATGCTCTGCCAGGCCTCTACTGCAACTGTCTTCAGTTCCTGCTTGTTCTTGGGGCATTTTCCCTTCAGTTTTGTCTTCAGCAAGTGAAATGCATGCTCAATCGGATTCAGGTCAAGTGATTGACTTGGCCATTGCATAACTTTCCACTTATTTCCCTTAAACTCTTTGGTTGCTTTTGCAGTATGCTTTGGGTCATTGTCCATCTGCAATGTGAAGCGCCGTCCAATAAGTTCTGAAGCATTTAGCTGAATATGAGCAGATAATATTGCCCGAAACTCTTCAGAATTCATCCTGCTGCTTTTGTCAGCAGTCACATCATCAATAAATACAAGAGAACCAGTTCCATTGGCAGCCATACATGCCCACGCCATGACACTACCACCACCATGCTTCACTGATGAGGTGGTATGCTTAGGATCATGAGCAGTTCCTTTCCTTCTCCATACTCTTCTCTTCCTATCACTCTGGAACAAGTTGATCTTGGTCTCATCTGTCCATAGGATGTTGTTCCAGAACTGTGAAGGCTTTTTAGATGTAGTTTGGCAAACTCTAATCTGGCCTCCCTGTTTTTGAGGCTCACCAATGGTTAAGATCTTGTGGTGAACCCTCTGTATTCACTCTGGTGAAGTCTTCTCTTGATAACTTTGACACACATACACCTACCTCCTGGAGAGTGTTCTTGATCTGGCCAACTGTTGTGAAGGGTGTTTTCTTCACCAGGGAAAGAATTCTTCGGTCATCCACCAGTTGTTTTCGGTGGTCTTCCGAGTCTTTTGGTGTTGCTGAGCTCACCGGTGCGTTCATTCTTTTTAAGAATGTTCCAAACAGTTGTTTTGGCAACGCCTAATGTTTTCTGCTATCTCTGATGGGTTTTTGGTATTTTTCAGCCTAATGATGGCTTGCTTCACTGATAGTGACAGCTCTTTGGATCTCATCTTGAGAGTTGACAGCAACAGATTCCAAATACAAATAGCACACTTGAAATGAACTCTGGACCTTTTATCTGGTCATTGTAATTGGGATAATGAGGGAATAACACACACCTGGCCATGGAACAGCTGAGAAGCCAATTGTCCCATTACTTCTGGTCCCTTAACAAGTGGGAGGCACATATGCAAACTGTTGTAATTCCTACACAGTTCATCTGATTTGATGTAAATACCCACAAATTAAAGCTGACAGTCTGCAGTTAAAGCACATCTTGTTCATTTCATTTCAAATTCATTGTGGTGGTGTATAGAGCTCAAAATGTTAGAATTGTGTTGATGTCCCAATATTTATGGACCTGACTGTACATATCTCCCCACAGAAACCAACTAACAGTACCATATTTGGACTCTACTTGTAGCCTGAACCCAGGCGGATCCGTTGGTCCCAGAACCATCTCCCTGTGACCTTCTGGACTGGAGCTATGAACCTTAAAGGGTTTTGTGGGTCATTTGCAGCCAGCCCAGCAGAGATCGGGAGGGGAGGTGCCGACTACAGGTTAAAAGGCTTGTGCCAGGAAGCGGGCGTGTCTTTTCTCTGAAGAAGGGTCACATCGTGTAATGTGTTTAGGGGGACCTAGGAGCTAGCTGAGATCACTGCCCTTCATATGACTACAGCAAAGAACACACCACAACCCAAAGGAACTTTCATCTTACCCAGTAACTGACTTTTACTCTGCTTAACCCTGTTGTACCCATATAACCTGTATCTTTAAACTCAGACCACTGTATATATTCTGTGTATATTGTTTATATCTAGTGTGCCCTTAAGGCGATTAAATATATAATTTAATCTTGTATCTCGATCACGAATCCCCAAGTCCGTGTTTCGGCCTAGTTATAAGCTACCCCGGGTTGGTTTCTCACCCTATATAATCCCGTTAGCGAACCGGGCTTACATCAAACGAGAAGCTGGTGGCAGATACCCGGGCTGAGACAGCGCTGTTTTCACTGCGGCAGTGAAAAGGTTCTCTCACCTTGTTGCCTCTCTGTGCCCGCGTGGACAGGAGGTGTGTGTGTAAACTGTACCAAGCAGGCCTTACCTGCTCCTTTTGGAGGGTGTAAAGTCACGTTTTTGGTAACCCGTGACCATACCGCGTCTCGTGAGCGCGACTTCAAGCGGTAACGAGGTGTGGTATTTGTCACAATACTCTTCGACTGGCATTGAAGGATATGGTGGGCATTATTCATTTCTTAAACTTTTCTGGTAAAAAAACATCTGTACTATTAAAATCTAAAAATATTTATATCGTGAACAGCGTATTGGAGAATATAGTCAAAATGGCCCCTTCACCTTTTTTTCATTGCTTCACTTCTTAAAAAAAATTTAATAAAAAAAATTATCAAAAAGTCTTGCATACCCCAAAATGGAATCAGTAAAAGCTACAGATTGTCCGAATCTGGTTGGACAGCGCTACAGCCAGGGAGAAGGAACGCCCAGGGAGAAACGGGGCAGACTCCTCCCAGTATAAGTAGTGGTGACTGGAATAATAGTAAGTGCAGTGAGATCCCGGGGCGCCGCTCTACACAGTCTGATAGTTATCTTACAATGTTTGGACTGATGAAAGGTCCACTTTAAACAAGAATCAGTAAGTCCTATATACCCCAAAATGGTACAAATGAAATAAAAATACATTTTCATCCTGTTGACACAAGCCCGCATAAGTCTACAAGTATGGAAAATAGAACGAGTTATAGCTCTTACAATGCTGCAATGTAAACAATATATATATTTTTTAAAGGGATGTGATATTATTGTGAAAAAGTAGTAAAAAAAAACAAATCACTACATATTTGCTCTTGCCATAATCGTACTGACCCATGGTATAAGGGCTTTTTCACATGAGTGCATGCTGTGCGTGACATCCGCTGCGTGAATGAGAGCCAAGACCTCCTGTGGACAGCAGAAGCACAGAGCATTAACATGATTGATAATGCTCTTTGCCTCTCTGACCCTGACCTTTTTACTACAAAATCAGTGACCACTTTATCGCATTGTGATTTTGTAGTAAAAAGATCACAGAGAGGCAATCATGTTAATTCTCCATGCTTCTGCTGTCCGCAGCAGGTCTTGGCTCTCATTCACGCAGCGGATGCCACGCACGGCATCCACTCGTGTGAAACAGCCCTAAGAATTTTTTGCTGGTTTCACCACGCAGTAAATGCCATAAGGGAAGGAGCTCCATATGGCTTTTGGAGGCCAGATTTTGCTTGAATGTTTTTAGGGTGTCATTTTGTGTTTTGAAGAGATCCTGAGGTACCCAAACACTGGAAACCCTTAAGAAATGTTTTAGAAACTCCACCCCTCGAGGAATTTATTGATGGGGTAGCGAACATTTTTAACTCGCTGGTGTTTCCCAAAAAATAAATGTGTAGTTGCTGGTGAAAAATGAAAATTACAAATTTCTGCCATTTTAATGCCCGATATGTTGTGCCCAATTTGTGCCACTGTGGAAAGTCAGCTCTTAATATAATACTGTATTTACCGATCATAGAAACACCCCACATGTCGCCTTAATCTGTTGTCTGGATATATGGTAGGGTCCTGAAGTGAAAGTGCAACATCCACACTTGAGGCCTAATTTGGTGATTTTATATAACATTGACTGACTGATAATTGCTGAAACTCCAATTTGAAATAGAAAAAATAGCCCCTCCAAGAAGTGACCCATTTTGGAAAATTACTCACCTCAAGGAAATGTTTGCAGGGTGTAGTGGGTGTTTTGACCCCAAAGGCTTTTCATCAAAACTTTTGTGAAAATTAGCTATAGAACCAAATATTTCATTTTCACAAGGGGTCACAGATTTTTTTAACATACACTTTTACCCATTTTTTTTTCCTGAACACCCCATATGTAGTAGAAAAGATTTACAGATGTAGTAGAGTTAACAGTCACACTTGGTGAGTTATTCACATCTACCGAAGTTAACGTTTTGTGATTGTTAATTCACATTTGAACAGACCCTGGTGTTCCCCTACAGTGGAAACACCTCAGAAGTGATCGGTCTTGGAGACTATACCTTTCAAGAAATTTCTAGAGTTGTGCAGTGAGCATTCTGACTCCATAGTTGTTTTCCAGAAGTGAATACGTAGTGGATGGTGAAAAGTGAATATGTAAGATGAGTGTACTATAGCAGAGAGAAATAAGATAAAATTACAGGACGTGTGAAGGATAAAAAATGAATAATCCATGGGTGAGTGGTACATTTTGAAGCAATCCTTTCTGCACAGGCCAGGTTTTTCAGGGCAGATTTCACAGTTATAGTGTCTTTTTGTATCCCCACATTCTGGACATATTTTGGATCTTTCCCTTGCTTGCTGTGGCTCCACTAGGTAAGGCTACTTTCACACTAGCGTTCGGGGCTCCGTTTGAAGCTCTCACAAGAGGCCCCGAACGCATCCGTACTGCCCCAATGCATTCTGAGTGGATCCGCTTAGAATGCATCAGTCTGGCAGCGTTCAGCCTCCGCTCCGCTCAGCAAGCGGACACCCGAACGCTGCTTGCAGCGTTCGGGTGTCCGCCTGGCTGTGCGGAGGCAAACTGATCCGTCCAGACTTACAATGTAAGTCAATGGGGACGGATCCGTTTGAAGTTGACACAATATGGCTCAATTTTCAAACGGATCCGTCCCCAATTGACTTTACATTGAAAGTCTGGACGGATCCGTCTGAAGCTACTTTCACAGTTAGAATTTTTTCTAAACTATAATGCAGACGGATCCGTTCTGAACGGATCCAAACGTCTGCATTATAGGAGCGGATCCGTCTGTGCAGACAGCAGACGGATCTGCTCTGAACGCAAGTGTGAAAGTAGCCTAAATGTTGCTCTGGTACAAAACACTAAGCACAAAAACAATCAGTGATGTACCTCACTAATCAGTGCTCAGCGTAAGCAGGATGCACTGGTACAGAAATTTTACTACAGTAAAAATCTGCACTAAAACTAGCTGCAATTTATATAGAGATTTATAATAGAAACATGTTATATATTCGTACAGAAAACTAAATTTCTGCACTAAAACTACCTGAAATTTACATAACTATATAGATCAATTAAGGTGTGTCTATATAAGTGTGTGTGTATGTGTGTGTATATGTGTGTATATATACATACATACATACATACATACATACATACATACATACATACATACATACATCTTATTTTTTTTAACCCCACAAACTTTGCACCAAAACTGATACGGTCAGATGAAAAAAAAAAACACAGGTATAAAAATTTACTACAGTAAAAATCTGCACTAAAATTTGCTGAAATTTACATTGATTAAATCCTTTTAAGAGAGTTATTTATTATATATACACAGAAAAGTTGGTGCACAGCTAAAAAAAAAATACCTGCTTTTCTTAATCTTGTGGTTCTTTTTGTTTTTTTTTCTATTAGGTAGCGATTCTGAGTGCCAAAGACTGCACTTGCACCTTGAAAGACTGTCTGTATAAGGAGGTGCAGAAGGACTGGCCTGGTTACTCTGAAGGAGACCAGCAGCTGCTGAAAAGGATTCTTGTCCGGTAAATTCTATATTTTTAGATCCAGCACTCGCGTATTATCTGTTTCAAGCCTCATTCACGCGTCTGTGTTCAAATCCGTGAAAAGGTGGTCAGTAATGCCTCCGTGAAGGGTCTGCACACATACGTGGAACACTAAGGTGTGAATGAGGCTTTATATGTAGTTTTGTTTTTTATTCGCTTCGATTTAAAGGGAATCTGTCACCTCCCCCAAGCCCTCCGAAGTACTCAAATATGTGTAGACCACCTGCCACAGACTAAAGATCAGTCATTTTATGTAGATTCTTACATCCTTTTCACCTCTATGTGCCTAAAAAGCAGAGGACTTCTCCAGGAGTCCTCTGAATGCATTCCATGGCTGGTTTGTGGGCACACAGCAGGAGAACGGAGGTGCATGTCAGCAGCAGGTGTCCTTTATAGTATGCACTCTCCCTATGGAAATTCGCGTAAATATACATTTTTATGGCATTTTCGTTTGGGAAAGATGGCTGCACTGTAAGGGCCCATTCACACGTCCGCTAGTGTTTTGCGGTCTGCAAATTGCAGATCTGCAAAACATGGACACCAGCCATGTGATAGAAATGCCTATTCTTGTCCATGGCTGCGGACAAGAATAGGACATGCTCTATCTTTTTTGCGGGACTGCGGATCAGAACTGCGGATAGCACACTGTGCTGTCTGCATCTTTTGCTGCTCCATTGAAATGAATGGGTCCGCAACCGTTCCGCAAGATTGTGAAACAGATGCCGACCCATTCATAAGGACGTGTGAATGGACATTGTCATTTCAGAAAAATGTTTGACATGTTAGGGCTCTTTCACACTTGCGTTGTCCGGATCCGTCGTGTACTCCATTTGCCGGAATTACACGCCGGATCCAGAAAAACGCGTAAGAACGCATAGTTTTTTCTTTCCGATGCGTCTTTCTGGCTTTTTTGGTAAGATACTGATCCGGAAATCCTGAAGCCAACATCAAGTGCTGTTTCGATGGATCCGTCGTACGGATCCATCGAAACAGCGGATCCGTCGTGTACTGATGAGCGTATCCGGTATGTAAATGATTTCTTATCCGAAAATTTCTAGTTCGTTTTACAAAATAAAATATGCAATGGACAAACACACACAATACTCACCTCCAGGAGCTTCTTTCACGCCCTGTCTTCTCACGCGCGGGCTGTCTAGTGGAAGTTTTCGCGCCAGCCAAGCCCTTCCTACTTCCTGGCACAGGCGCAACTTCCGGATCCGTCGCTGCGTCGTAACAGCTGAAGATGTTAGGACGGATCCGGACTAATACATTTCAATGGGCTATTATTCCGGATCCGTTGATGCGGAAAGTGTTCAGGATTTTTGACCGGAGCAAAAAGCGCAGCATGCTGCGGTATTTTCTCCGGCCAAAAAACATTCCGGTCCTGAACTGAAGACATCCTAAGGCATCCTGAACGGATTTCTCTCCATTCAGAATGCATGGGGATAATCCTGATCAGGATTTTTCCGGCATAGAGCCCCGACGACGGAACTCTATGCCGGAAAAGAAAAGCGCAAGTGTGAAAGGGCCCTTATGGAGACGTTTTGATGTTTTGGTCTTTGAGGGTCTCTGTGCTCCATCAATTACTGAAATGAGGGGTCTCTGCAGCCAGACCCAGCACACCACACTATAACTTGGCAAACTTTCTAAACTCTTCAAGTTGTATGCATTGTATTGACATTTTGACTGACCATACAAGTGCTGAGTGGTAGTTTTCTAGCCTTTCCAAACAGGACGCGTTCTGCTAATTCTCCCTTTTGGTAATTTAAGGTCTCTTTCTGAACAGGTGTTCGATTTATAGAATTTAGTTGTAATTTACGGTTGCTCACTTTTCCCGTGAGCCAAAATCCAGTCACATTTATTTCACGTGACAGAGACTAAAGCAGAATGGAAGACTGAACACTCTCTTGTACGGAGCCAGAGCTCTCCAGGGGTACACAATCCTGAATATTCTTCCAGCTATTATTAAGATTTAGGTCTGCTTAGTAGATGGGAGTTTCTTTGCAGTCACTAGTAGTGTATTAAGAAGAGTGCACTGAAATTCCAGAATTTATTTTGCAGTTTATTTTCTATGCTATATGTTTAGAAAATTCTTCATTAGACTGAAATTAAAGGGATTGTCCAGACTTGGAGCTGACACCCCTATTATCTGGACCTGTGCCCCTGAACATAAAAAAAGCAGGCTCACCTGCCCATGGTCCCACCACTGCTCCATTACTAGCTGCTTCCGCTCCCCTTGGGACCAAGCAGCGCCTGGGTCCCTTGGCTGCTGCAGCTAATCACAGGCCTCGGTAATCACATCAGCTTGAACATTGTCACAGCTGGCAAGTTCCATTAAAGCCTAGGTGACCACTGAGGCCTATGATTGGCCACAGCAGTCATAGGACCCTGCTGGGGGCGTGAACAGAGCAGCAGCAGAACTGCAGCCAGGTTAGCCTGCTTGTTTATGTTCCTGGAGCACGGATCTAGATAGTGGATTATGTTCCCTGTAGCTGGAGAGCTGCTGTCGTTGTAGGCACTGACCATTGCATAGCTTTTCTTCCAGTCTGAAGCATGAATCAGACATGTTAGAAAACTGATAGCTGCAATGATTGGCCCGTTTATAGTACTGCTTCAAGATATGTGTTCCCACAATCAAGTGTTCACATCTGATTGGGGCGCATCTTCCAGTCTGTGCCTAACATTTTATACCGTGTAGCAGTCTTGCTGTGTCCCAACACTTAATTGTGTTTGTTTCCTTAGGAAGCTCTGCCAACCACCGAATCCTGGATCAGGTGGAGACAGTGCGCCTCTGAGTCCCCCCAAAGACAATGTGAATTCCGCTACTCCCTTTCCTCAGGTAAGAGTTAACTTTTTCATGTTGTGTCCATGTAGGTGAACACTATTCAGGAATTACGGTAAATATTGATCAGGACAGGTCTGTCTTTGGCAGCAAAATTGACTGAATCTGTGGCTGATTCTCCTAACTGTGTCTCCAACACAGATGTGAACCGAGCATTGGGATGTGTTCACATCTGCGTCAGAGGCTCAATTACAGATTCTGTGAGGTTTTTATAACAATTCTGCAAGTTTGTTTGCGGTTCATTTATCTGCAAGTTCTGCCTGTCAAAGGTGATGTATAAGGGAGGAGCTAACCTAGCTGAGGACATGCTACATACATAGCCTTGGAGGAAAGCAGGGAATGAAGGGGGGTATTTATCAAAAGTGGTGTAAAGGAAAACTGACTTAGTTGCCAATAGCAGCCAGTCAGTTAGTTAGCAGCCAGTCAGGTTCCATCTTTTTTTTTTTTTTTTTTTTGGAAAATAAACAGTGGGGTTTTCCTTTTTAACGGAGGGAGGGAGGAGGGGGGGCCCACTGCCACCAATGATGGGGGGACGACCCTGTGGCCTCAATGATTAATACTGGGGAGGGAGGGAGGAGGGGGGCACTGCCCACATTCCCGGCACCCGACCTCTGAGAGGACGCTGTGATCACCTGAGGGGTTAATTGCGCGGATCACAGCGTCCTCTCAGAGGTCGGGTGCAGGAAATGCGAGTGACAGAATTCCTTCCCTCCCCCACGCCGGCCGAACTGCTAAGAGCGCCGCCGCAAGCGGCCAGCAGGTATCGGGGACATTTGCACGAGTAGAAGTACTCTGCAAATGTCCCGTATCGGTTCATGCTGGGGCGGGCGGCCGCAGATTTAGAAGCGGTCAGCGTACATGACCGCTCCTATGACGTCACGAAATACCGCGGTATTTACAAAACGGCGATATCGCCATATCGCCGTTTTTTTAATACCGCGGTATATCGTGATACCGGTATATCGCTCAACCCTAGATCAGACACTGTTTTTTGAGGAGGCAGTGTTGATGTGACCAGAGCCTTAGGCTACTTTCACACTTGCGTTCGGTACGGATCCGTCTGGTATCTGCAAAGACGGATCCGCACCTATAATGCCAACGCTTGCATCCGTTCAGAACGGATCCGTCTGCATAACTGCTTTTTCAGATCTGAGTTTTCACATCGTGAAAACTCAAATCCGACAGTATATTCTAACACAGAGGCGTTCCCATGGTGATGGGGACGCTTCAAGTTAGAATATACTAAAATAACTGTGTACATAACTGCCCCCTGCTGCCTGGCAGCACACGATCTCTTACAGGGGGCTGTGATCCGCACAATTAACCCCTCAGGTGCCGCACCTGAGGGGTTAATTGTGCGTATCATAGCCCCCTGTAAGAGATCAGGTGCTGCCAGGTAGCAGGGGCCAGACCCCTGTCCCTCTCCAGTTTTAAATTCATTGGTGGCCAGTATGGCCCCCCCCCCTCCCTCCCCAGTATTATATTCATTGGTGGCCAGTATGGCGCCCCCCCCCCTCCCTCCCCAGTATTATATTCATTGGTGGCCAGTGCGGCCCCCCCTCCCTCCCCAGTATTATATTCATTGGTGGCCAGTGCGGCCCCCCTCCCTCCCCAGTATTATATTCATTGGTGGCCAGTGCTGCAAGCTGCGTTTTGGTGTCCGCCTCCAGAGCGGAATGGAGGCGGAACGGAGCCAAACTGATGCATTCTGAACGGATCCTTATCCATTCAGAATGCATTGGGGATGAACCGATCAGTTCGGGGCCGCTTGTGAGAGCCCTCAAACGGATCTCACAAGCGGAACCCCAAACGCAAGTGTGAAAGTAGCCTTAAACTGAATGCAATCTGAAGGGCTTCCTTATTATCAGTGGCAAACTTACCATAGAAGGCAGATACCCCAATGCTATGCAGCCCGTGGTGGGGGTGACACTTCTTCTGCTCCCCGATATAAGACTGCTTTTTCCTGCAGCCACCACTAGGGAGAGCTCATTGCATAGAGGTATTTTCCACTTCCATTGGTTTGAATTTAACTTTATACATTTCTATGCATTAGACTCCCCCTAGCGTGGTTGCAGGCAGACAGTTTTATCATGTATTATGTAAAGGGCAGCAGGAGACATAGAACTGCATGAGAGATTGTCAATATATTTATGCCAGTTGTCTGGTGTAAATGCATTGAGAAATATGGTGTTCAGAATCCTCGTCCTGTTTATACAGCACCTATTCTGCTTTTTCCAACATATGTATGGGTTAAAGTGGTTGACCTTTTTATTACATTCAAAGCACCTCTGGACAAGCTACATTGAGGGTCACAGACCGGGTAAGCTCTGTCTTCCCTTCCTACAAGGTTTAACCTACCCCCTCATCCTCCTACCTGTCACTACAGGGTACACACTACGTCCGACCCCAGGCCCCAAAGCAGGTGGCGACTTCTGTGCGCCATTTTGCCTGTGCTGCTTTTAACACAAAATTTTCCTCTGGTCTGTTAGATCCCCTCTGCTCTTTGCGCTCTGCTTCACTGCCAAGTGGCTCTGCCCCTGACCCCTGCTGCCCAGCCCATGGTAGAACTGGAGTGGGAACGCTCCCTGTCAAAGATGGTACAGGACTTCTCCCATACCAAAAAAGCCATTGTAGAATTACTGGGGCGTTTGTCCGCAAGGCCATCCTCTGACCAGTCCGACTCTGGGGATCCTGGGGCTTATTCCCATCATGGCCGTCCCGCTACACGGGCCAGGCCACCCTCTCCCAGGAGGGTGTCTGTGACCCCTGTTTTCTCTGCCTCTCCGCCACCTCCCAGTGAGTCTCACTCAGACTTGTCCTCATTGGAAGAAGCATGTTCCGAGGAAAGGTTGTCAGATGCGGACTTTCTCTCCTGTGGACCAGTCTTCCAAACTGTCCACCGTGGAGGACAATCTCATTACAGCGGTTATAGAAACCTTACAGGTGGAGGACCCCGCACCCTCATCGGCCGGTTTGAGTTTTTCCTTCAGGCGGTCCCGTCGCTCACCAAAATGTTCCCCCAACCACCCAGATTTTGATTCCTCTTTCCAAGGAGTGGAAATTTCATGATTTTTGCTTTACCAAAATGCTTAGACGTCCTTTATCCATTTCTGCAGGATCACATTTTGTCCTGTTGCAGCCTTGTGCTTCAATCAAAAAAATTCTAGTTTTCCCCTGTCAATCTGCACTCGGTAACCCATAATGTGAAAACAGAAATTTTAGAAATGTTTGCTAATTTATAAAAAAAAAAAAAAATAGCTCAACTTCTAAAAGTATTTCACGAACTACATATTGTATGATTATGTCTTTAACATCAAATGCATAGTTAATTTGTGATGCTACTTACGATGTTTGGAAACTTAATAAAAACTGTTAAAAAAGCAAACAAAAAAACTTTGCATAGACAAGTATTCAGACCCTTTTGACGCTTGAAATTTACCTCTGGGGGCCTCCCATTTCACGTGATAATCTTTGAGATGTTTCTATACCTTGATTGGTGTGGTAAATTTATTTGATTAGATATGATTTGGACAGACACACCCCTGACTGTATAAAGGCCTTACAGCTGATAATGTTCATCTCAAGTTATCTGCATCATTGAAAGGAAATAACTGCCTGTAGAGCTCAGAGACAGGGTTGTGTGGAGGCACAGATCTGGAGAAGGGTACAAATAAGTTCTTCTGAACTGAAAGTTACCAAGAGCACAGTGGCCTCCATAACTCTTAGGCCTCAAGCACACAGCCGTGTTCCGCGACCGAGAGCGGTCTGTGGTAACCCGGCCGGGATTCCTTCTGACAGCAGCAGCGCACGGCGTCATTGGTTGCTATGTGGCAGTGCGCTTCATGCCGCCGCTGCTGTACAGTGATACACTCGTATAGATCATACCAGTGTATCACTGTACAGCAGCGGCGGCATGAAGCGCACGGCGTCATAGCAACCAATGACTCCGTGCGCTCCTGCTGTCAGAAGGAATCCCGGCCGGGTTACCACGGACCGCTCTCGGCCGCGGAACACGGCCGTGTGCATGAGGCCTTAAATAGAGGAAGTTTAGTACAACCAGCCCAAGAACCCAATGGTCACTCGAGCCGGCTACAAAGATCCTGTGTGCAGAAGGGATAAACTTCCAAAAGGTCACCCATCATTGCAGCACTCCACCAATCTGGGATTTTTTGACAGAGTGGCCAGAAAGAAGGATCTCCTCAAAAGGTCACATAAAAGCTTGTCTGGAGTTTGCAAAAAAGCACCTAATGGAATATCACTCTGTGAGAAACAAGATTCTTAGGTCTCATGAAACAATGATTGAACTATATGGCCTCAATTCTAAGCGTCATGTGTCGAGCAAACCATGCACTAGTCATCACCATCCCAATGCCATCCCATGAAGCATGATGCTGTGGAGGTGTTTTTCAGCAGCTGGGACAGGGAGACTGGTCAGGGTTGAGGGAAAGTTGAATGAAGCAAAGTACAGAGAGCTTTTTAATGAAAATATGATCCAGTGTGCTCTGGACCTCAGAGCCGAAGGTTCACCTTCCAGCACGACAATGACCCTAAGCACACAGCCAATACAACACGGTTGTGGCTTAGGGACAACTCTGTTAATGTCCTTGAGTGGCCCTGACTTCAAATTGGAGAGACCTGAAGATGGCTGTCCACCGACGGAATGGCCTAATATCCCCAAATCCAGGTGTGCATCATACCAAAGACTCCATACTCCAAGACTGGAGACTGTAATCACTGCCAAAGTGCTTCAGCTAAGTACTGAGTTTAAAGGTCTGAATACTTTAATGTATTTTTCGCTCCAAAAGACTAGAATTTAGAGGAAGGAAATAAGAAAAAAGTTATTTTTCATCAGACCTAAGATTATCCCTCCCCCCCCCCCCCCCCCCCCCATTTCTCATTAGACCTCAGAACAGCTCCCCATCAAACCTCCATTCATTATTAAACCTCATAACAGGCCCCAAATCAGATTCTCATTTATTATTAGACCTCAGACCCTCATTCGTCATTAGATCTCAGATCAGACCTAAATAAATGAACTTGCCTCTCCTACTCTGGACCACGCCACCACTCTGCAGATCAAGTGGCTCTTCCTGCACTCGCCACTCCTTTGGTCTTTATTGGGCGCCTGTGACCTGACATTGCTCACACTACGTCCTGACGCTGTATGCATTCAGGACAGTGCAGCACGGCTCCCGGAGTAGACCAGGGAGCACTATATTCACTGCTCCCCAGTCCAACTGTGTACTGGTGAGCTCTTCCATAATGCAAGCGCTCACTAGTATTCACTTCGTAAGACACCCTGCCATTTCTCCCCCCCACACACTTTTTTGGGGTGGAAAACGGTGTCTTATGGAGCAAAAAATATTGTATGTCTATGCAAGATTTTCCTTTTCAATAAATTAGTAACGATTTTGAATATTCTGTTTTCACTTTCTCAATATGGGGTACTGAATGATGGGGGGAAAAAACGTTACAAAACTGTAAACCGTTAAACGGCTTCTGTAATGTCACACTAGCGTTTTTGCTGGATCCGTCAGGGTTCAGCAAAAAACGCTTCCGTTACTGATAATACAGCCATCTGCATCCTTTACGAACGGATCTGGTTGTATTTAACATACCCAGGACGGATCCGTCATGAACTCCATTGAAAGTCAATGGGGGACGAATCAGTTTTCTATTGTCAGAGAAAACGGATCTTTCCCCATTGACTTGCATTGTGAGTCATGATGGATCAGTCTTGCTCTGCATCCCATGACGGAAAGAAAACTGCAGCATGCTGCGGTTTGCTCTCTGGTATGAGAACAGAACAGAATGCATTTTGGAGCGTTCTGTTCAGTTCCGTTTTGTCCCCATTCATTTTCATTTCATTGTCATTGTGAAGTGTTTTTCTCCGGTATTGAGATCCTACGATAGATCTCGATACCGGAAACACTAGTGGAAAAGTATCCTTACAGGTACAGATCTGTGCTTCTGGACTTCAATGCTCCGTCAGAATCACAGGATACAGCACCAAGTAGCTTTTTATTTAGGACTTGGTAGCTTTTGTTGCTGGGGTGAGCCCTAGTATTTTAATAGGTGTGCTAGTAGCTGTTAGCAGGATATGAATCATCCTAGGATTGCAGAGCTTTGCTGCAGTCTGATTCAGCTTCCTGTTGAGCCTGGCTTATTTCAAGTTATCTGCATCTGTTGTCGGATATGATGGTTCTTGTTTGTTTTTAGTTGGAAAGCCCCACGTCCAATTACATCCTTTTTAATGGGACACAAACCCTATTATTTCTAACAAACTTGCAACGTTCAAATCTGTGAAATTATCAGAGCCTCCAGCCTAACTTTGCTGATTTGCTCCCAGCCTTTAAAAGCTGAGGAGAGACAGGCTAGAGAAAACTTCTTACATTTCTCCAATCCTGTACCATTCACACACATAAATGTGTTGCTGGGACTCTCTAATGTGTATGTAGAGGAAGATAAGAATTGGTCATGTTGGATTTCAACACTTTTTTGATCCTTTTATTAATGTGAGATAAGCCACCTTGAGGTGTCTGGCAGCAGTTTCTTCCAATTTCTCCAGAACACGTGCATGCTTGCATCTATGACCCGGGAGCGATAGCTATTGGCCCAACGCTCATTCAGATGGCAGCTTTATAAAATGTATAGCCAGCTTTAGTGTATCTTTTTATAAGCTGCCCGTTTTTTGGCTCCCTTGATGGGCTATTGTACATGAATTTTTTAATTTTTATTTTTTTGCTAAGTAGGTTTTCAATTTCACCAACCCTCCCCAAATCCCTTGCTGTGAAGCACTTTACATAGTTGCTTTTATGAGTTTGCCATCATAGTTTGCCATATTCCTTTTAATGGCTACTAGCTGAATACGATCTCTAGGTCACATGGAGCATACACGTGTATAAAGTGCATGGTTTTTTTTCAGCAGGGAGAAAAGCCATTGCCAGACAACTGCAATGAGAACAAAGGGTAGTTTGTGCTGAAATCCAACAGCCCAATCATTCCTAGCCCTATATCTGTAACACAGGGGAGTTACCCCCCCCAATCGTACACAGAATAAGTAGCTGGCAAGTTCCACAAAAATAAGATATTCAACTCTGTATATGAAGACTTTAAAGGGGTTGTGTCAGTTCAGCAAGTGTCATTTATCATGTAGAGAAAGTTAATACAAGGCACTTACTAATGTATTGTTATTATCCATATTGTCTCCTTTGCTGGCTTTATTCATTTTTCCATCACATTATGCACTGCACATATCCGGGGGTTATGACCATCTTTGCAGCACAGACACGAGGAAGCCTATATGGGAGCTGCTGTGCTTCAGTGCCTATGTGGGCTCCCACAGTCCTGACCACCAAAGAGGCTGGCTTTTGCAAGCACGGCCACCTCATATCTGAGCTGCAGCAGTGGTCGTAACCCCCGGGTTACGGATGGAAAAATGAATCAAGCCAGCAAAGGAAGCAGTATGGACAGTTGTAATAAATTAGTAAGTGCCTTCTACAGGTGAAACTCGAAAAATTTGAATATCGTGCAAAAGTCCATTTATTTCAGTAATGCAAATTAAAAGGAATTGCATTAATGCAGCTTAAAATTAGAATTTTGAGAAAAGGTTCAATATTCTAGGCTCAAAGTGTCAGACTCTAGTCAGCTAATTAATCCATATCCCCTGAGAAAAGGGTACCTCAAAATTGTGACTTTGGGGTTTCATCAGCTGTAAGCCATAATCATCCAAATTATAACAAATAAAGGCTTGAAATAAATGTAATGAGTCTATCTCATATATTAGTCTCACCTTTTAAGTTAGATTACTGAAATAAATGAACTTTGCACGATATTCAAATTTTTGGAGTTTCATCTGTATTAACATTCTCTACTTGATAAATGACACTTACTGAAGTGACACAACCCCTTTAATTTTGGATGGACATAATGTCCTATGACTTTTGCTCAGAATATACTGAGGGTATGTTAATAAGGTTGGCAGCCACATGACAAGAATGCACGTGCACAGGGCTAACTTGACACTGGCATGGAAACGCCAGAGCAGACACTGTACTTAGAGGACTTTTCACCGATTATTACACTGTGAACTAACTATACAGACATGGAGAGCGGCGCCTGGGGATCTCCCTGCACTTACTATTATCCCCGGGCGCCGCTCCGTTCTCCCGTGATGCCCTCCGGTATCTCCGCTCACTAAGTTATAGTAGGTGGAGATTCCGTTCACTAAGTTATGGTAGGCGGAGTCTGCCCTTGTTCTGATCTAGCGCTGGCCAATCGCAGCGCAGAGCTCACAGCCTGGGAGGTTCTTTTCTCCCAGGCTGTGAGCTCTGCAATGCGATTGGCCAGCGCTACAGCAGAATAAGGGTAGATTCCGCATACCATAACTTAGTGAACGAAGATACCGGAGGGCATAGTGGGAGAACGGAGTGGCACCCGGGGATAATAGTAAGTGCAGTGAGATCCCCGGGCGCCGCTCTCCATGTCTGTATACTTAGTTCATAGTGTAATAATCGGTGAAAGGTCCTCTTTAAATCTCCAACAGAGATTATAAAACCTGGTGAACATTAGATTTCCATTTTCAAATATTGATATGTGCAGAGTTTACAGTTCAACAGAAACTTTCATTTCTACCTTCATCTAAATATGTATGACAGTGACCGTGCAAGCACAGTGGTTAGGAGCAAGAAGGGGTTTAAGGCAGTCAGTTGTGTACTCGCTCCTCTATGTGGAAGACTGGAGAAATCCATATAATCCTACAAAGGCATGCTGTGTATAGACATTTCAGGTGCCTTCGATGGCTGTTGGGGTATACTTCCACATTGACATTACAGTACATTATAGTTTTAGGAATAATTCAGAAAAGTAATATATAAAAAAAAATGTAAGCTATATTTTGCAAAATGCAGATGAAATAATATTTCAGAGGCCTGCTTGTGAGCCCAATGTTATTACTTGATGTTTCTTCCATTACAATTATAGTGCCTGCAGTAGTTCTGTCTACCATAGTGCAACCTGCACTGCTCAACATGTCTTTTCAGATGTCCTCCTATATCTGTCCACAAGAAAACATTTGTTGCTTTTCGCCCCGCTGTGATGGGGCTTGTGCAATGCCATGTCATTTTTTCTTAGGCAGTGCCCTCTAGTGGCAGTCTGCATGCTGTAAACGCTTCCCTTTTTGTTTTTCAGACCCTGGAAGCTGTTGGTGTACAATAATCTTCCTTTTAGATAGAATGACTTGCTGCTGATTAATATACTGGTGTATATCGAATATACAGTTACATTATATCCATAATTTTGTCATCAGTGAATGGCTGGCTGAATACTGTTTTGTTTATTTTTTGTTTTGCCCTCAGAAACGACCTCAACAAAATCCAGAATTCATCGACCCTTTAGCCAACAAGAAGCCACGTATTTCCCACTTTGCACACAAATCACAGGCTACCTTCAATGGAAAGCTAAATTCTTCCAATGGAAAGGATTCACCAGCTCCCCCAGTGTTGCCTCCAAGTGTGGATCCCGTCAGTTCAAGTTCCCACTTACCGCCACCCCATGAACCTCTGTCAGATTCCAGCACTGACACACAACAGAAAGACTGTGAGGGTCAAGAAGTCTCTGAGAGGCTAGGACACCCTCTAAAGACAGACTGCCCCAGCAAGGCCAAACAGAACTGTAACCCAGCACGTACAAAGCCCAAAAAGAAATCGCGAAAGCACAAGGAGCGAGATCGAACCAAGGAGAAGGGCACTGATGAAAAACAAAACTGTCGCTTGGGCAAAAGCTCCAGCTTACTCACTGGCTCTCCTGAAGTGGTGCTTGGTAAGTACGATTGACAGTACACGCATAAACGATAGGTGAGCAGAGCCAAATTAAGGTAAAAACCGAACACCATTTTTATGGAAGGGGTATACTCTCCTTGCAAATATTGCAAGCTAAACCCACTTCTATTTTAGGCGAGAGTGGTGTAAGAAATTAAATTTTTGCAAGCCTAGCAACTTTTATGCTTTTTTTTTTTTTTTTTTTTTTATTATTATTATTTTTGCCAAAATTTAGTTTTGCGACTTTATGCCAAAGAACTGTAGGAAAGTTGGTGATAAATTCAACCGCCCATATATTAATGGATTGGGGGTGTAATTTTATGTTTTCAAGTTCATCTATCAAAACATATCTTATGAATGGAAAGACCTCCAAAACCGACCTTGTGGAAAATAAAATGGTTCCAAATATGTAGGAAAACCTACTTCAACAGGCAGCTGTTTGAGAGAGTCAATATATGCTATTGGCTATTGTTTGTGACAGACTGATGCCAACAATGGAATTCTTACCATATATTGCCTATATAGATGTTTAGACTTCAAAGTGATCGACCACTTATTTCTCCCTAGTGTACAAATGTTTCCTAAACCCCCTTTAAGGAGCTGAAATAGCTCATGTCCTAAAGGGAATGTGTCATAAACTTTATGCTGCCCATACTAAAGGCAGAATAAAGTAGAGACAGGTGAGATGATTTCAGCAGTCTGTCATTTATAAGTTAAAAGTAAGTGGTTGCTGAGAACCAACATCACAACCATTGCAGACTGAGCCTGGAAAGGAGTCATGGTCACCTGAGAAGAGTCCTGGTTATTCATGAATTTCAGCTCTCCCGCCCGCCTGCTGATGACTGACAGGCTTCTACCTAGTTTTCTCCCTTTCTTTCTAGGAAAGAACTGCCAACCATCAGCAGAGGGGCGAGAGAGCAGGAGATTAGGAATAACCAGGACTCTTCTCAGGGAGATGTGACTCTTCTCAAGGCCTGGGCTGTAATGATTATGATGCTGGTTCTCAGCAACCACTGACTTTTAGTTCATGAGTGACACACCGCTGAATGAAGGGTTTCTGTCACTACTTTATACTGCCCTCAGTGAGGTCAGCATAGAGTTGATGACAGGTTCCCTTTAAGGATTTCACAGAGAATATATTGATTTAGTGCAGTATTAAGGAGATCCTCAATACATGACCTGTTGCTGCTCCTTGAGGGCTGGAAACACTGCTTTGGATTGTGTATCATTTTATAAATCTAAATGTGTGACCAGGACTGTGAGGACTATGAAGCATTTTAGGGCTTTTATCACTTTTGTGAGTGCGTTTATGAATATGATCATTTGGAAATGTGGATTTAGCTTTAGTATTCTAGACGTGCATTTGCCATAATGCAGTCATTATTTAATGGCAGTCTTGAAATACCCTAATAAAGCAGAGTCTCGAGTCTCTCCTGTTTGGCTGACGTCCGGTGAACTGCAGGTTTTCATAATCGCCTATCATATCCCTCCTGGTAGCCTTCAGGTCCCTCTCCTTTAAATCTATCTCCACTTTGCTTGTTCCTCCGTATATCCCATGTTATATAGTGGTGGTGAAGATATAATTTCTGCCCAAAGAGATGAGAAGGGTACTCGTATAGCGAGGCCATACAACGTTCTGCAGTTATAAAACTTCCCTGACTCACACTGTCTATATTATATGTGTGCAGAATCTGCAGTGTATCCTATGTGATGCAGCTTCCCATGGATATCGCTGCCATGTGCTTAAACCAATCGCAAGCAGGAGAGACTGACTTAAGCTGCATACATAGGAATACACTGAAAACAACACATAAATGCCACTTCAACTTAAATCGGGTATACACATGGCATACACAAGAGCCTATGCTGCACCATATACTAAATGTCTGTTCCTGGTAACCGCTCATGCTCCCATTGCCAGCTTGTACAATTGAAGTCACATCACTTAGAGTTGCAGAGAAAGCTGGAACTAAGGGCTCTTTCACACTTGCGTTGTCCGGATCCGTCGTGCACTCCATTTGCCGGAGGTGCCCGCCGGATCCGTAACAACGCAAGTGAACTGAAAGCATTTGAAGACGGTTCGTCTTCAAAATGCGTTCAGTGTTACTATGGCACCCAGGACGCTATTAAAGTCCTGGGTGCCATAGTAGTAGTGGGGAGCGGGGGAGCAGTATACTTACCGTCCGTGCGGCTCCCGGGGCGCTCAAGAATGACGTCAGAGCGCCCCATGCGCATGGATCACATGATCCATGCGTGTGGGGCGCCCTGACATCATTCTGGAGCGCCCCGGGAGCCGCACGGACGGTAAGTATACTGCTCCCCCGCTCCCCACTACTACTATGGCACCCAGGACTTTAATAGCGTCCTGGGTGCCATAGTAACCATTCAGAAAAAGCTAAACGTCGGATCCGGCAATGCGCCGAAACGACGTTTAGCTTAAGGCCGGATCCGGATCAATGCCTTTCAATGGCCATTAATTCCGGATCCGGCCTTGCGGCAAGTGTTCCGGATTTTTGACCGGAGCAAAAAGCGCAGCATGCTGCGGTATTTTCTCCGCCCAAAAAACGTTCCGTTCCGGAACTGAAGACATCCTGATGCATCCTGAACGGATTTCACTCCATTCAGAATGCATTGGGGATAATCCTGATCAGGATTCTTCCGGCATAGAGCCCCGACGACTGAACTCTATGCCGGAAGAAAAGAACGCAAGTGTGAAAGGGCCCTAAGATGCCATTAGTTAGACATCCAGTGGAGAGAGCATAGATCTTGTGAATGTCACCACGGTGCCCCTTTTTGATGTTACAGCTCACATAAGCAAGGTGTTTTATTTGGATGCATCTTGGACACCCTTTGTTCTGTACAGTCTTGTTTTGAGTTGTGGCCTTGTCTTGCAAGATCATGCATTTGAACATTATTTGGCTAATGAGGAAACTTTTTTTTTTTTTTTTTTTATCCTATTTCTAGATTTAAATGGGGCATGCAGTAATTCCAGTATTCCAACATCTACATCTGAGATGCCAGATTATATCCTGTGAGTATATTAACTATCACTGCCATAATTGTATCGTTTCAAGTCACGCTATTCAGTCCTGATGTCTCGTTCTATCTGTAATGTCTCAGGAAATATGCAGCGATCTCATCGCTGGAACAGCGGCAGATTTACAAAAATGACTTCAACGAAGAATATAATGAATACAGAGACTTACATGCAAGGATAGAGAGGATAACCAGCAGATTTACACAGCTCGACGCCCAGCTGAAACAGCTGAGTCCGGGTACTGAGGAGTACAAGGTAATATCGCTGGCTTATATGTCAAGATTTCCAGCAAGAGAAGCCTTTGTATGGTGATCTATGGCAAGGACGAGAGCGAATTGTCGCATGTCTTAGAAAACCTGTATCTAACACGTACATATCAGTGAACCCATGTGTGTATTAGGCAATTGCTGTAAACACTTGCTTAATACATTTCTAATGCTCGAAAGATGGCATGCTGATGTGATGCATTTTTTATTTATTTTTTTGCTAGTAAAAAAGAATGTGACCACTAGGGGTCAGCACACAGCTTGCAATGTGTAGTCACTTCTTTACTGCTCCATAGTATTTTTTGTCATTTTGTTTTGTTTTTTGTTTAGACCATCCACGATCAAATCTTACAAGAGTACCGTAAAATTAAAAAAGTAAGTAGTTTTCCAAATCAAAAAGATGTACACAGAATTTTTAAGCCTGTAAATTATGCACTAGATTGCAGTCAGCTGACAGTTATAGCTCACAAATCCTTCATATGTATATATGTACACTTGGCTCAGCCAAGTATGCATGTCCTGAACAGAGAGAGCCACTGCCGCACACCTTTGCCACTGGTTTATCTCCCAAGAAGCAAAAGGATTGGGCAGTTGAAATCCATAATCTACCATTGTGGTTAAGTGTTGAGGTTCCCATACACATTATATGGTTGGCTAGTCCAGCCTATCCCAGCTGGTTCCACTAACATTTATCTAATCTTTGCAGCCAGCTTTAGTTTAAGTGTCAAGGTGAAAAGACTGAAATCTATTTATATGTAGTAAATTTCTTTTATTCTACCCATTATCAGTAATTCTGGATTATTGGAGCATACTAGAAAAGTTTTGTAGAATTTACTTGTAATAATGAGGATTCTTGAGGAAGACTAACGTGCTACAGCCTCTATTTGGTGCTGTCTGCTCAATGGTATGGTGAAATTTAGGATTTACATAGTTTATTTGGATTGACACTAGAGCTGGATTAGCAAAAAAAAATATTAAAGGATTTTCTCTGTATATCAGTTTCCGTCTATATGTACATATCTGTCATCACGATACTATCCTGTTCAGCAGGCTGGCAGTCACACTGCTTAAAGGGAATCTGTCACTTGGATAATCAATATTAAACCAAAGGTATGTCCTTGCAGCTCTTCATACCTTCTTTCTATAGATCTTCTTTTCCCTTGGAGCTCGCTTTATATCTCGAAAAAATCAACTTTTATCGTTTTGCTAATGAGGCAGTAAGGTGCCCATAGGGGCGTTATTTTTATTCAGAAGTTACCCGGGAACGTCCTTCATGGAGTGCCCAGCCCCCCTTCCCTACAGAGCCCAAACACGGTACCCCCCCAGCATTGCCATCACGCCCCCCAGTACTGAACAGTGCCAGCGCCTGCGCTCTTCCTGTTTAACTGAGGGCATCAGCCTCAACTGTTTCACTGGGCTTGGTGCATGCCCAGTATAACAGTTGAGGCTGATGCTCCGTTAAACTTGAAGAGCGCAGGTCTGGCCCTGTGCCTGCTGGCGAAGCTGAAGGGAAAGTCTGGGCGGGTTTATCGGCAACGCTGGGGGGCGTACTGAATGAGAGAAGAGAGGGGCGTTCTTTGGCTCTGTAGGGGGGGGGGGGGGGGGGCGCGTTCCTGCGCTCCTTTTGTATGAAAATAACGCCCCTCTGGGCACCTTACTGCCTCATTAGCATAAGGATAAAAGTGGATTTTTATGAAGATATAAAGCGACCTCCAAGGGAAGACCTATGGAAAGAAGGTATGAAGAGCTGTAAGGACATACCTTTGGTTTAGTATTGATTATACAGGTGACAGTTTCCCATTTAATGGTTCTGCGCATCCTGCTGCATGACGCACAGAATGGTAGTGAATTGCTGCCCATGTTAAAATATGTTGCATCTGAACTTTTGAGCCTTTTTCGTAGCTCCAAAATAAAATGCAAGTAAATCTGTAACATTATACATGCAGTCCTGTTTGTAGGCAGCTGGATATAAAGCAGGAGGAGCTGAGCAGGTTGATGTATAGTTTGTGGATAAATATTCAGTGTAACTTGTAATTTATACATTTTCTAGACATTATGCCCGTTAAAATAACGGGCGCTAGAATTGGCCGGCGTGCACACCACGTTCCGGCCGATCAACGCTGTCCACACAGACAGCGGCGAAGGCGCACTGGTTGGACGGCGGCGGGGGAGCTGTGGCCTGCCTATAGGGTGACACACTGCAGGCAAACTTTTGTGTGTAGCGTTGTCAGTGTGGAGAGCTGTGTCCTGATTGGACGCCACTCAAAACTGGTGACACGGACACGGCACACTCACACAGGGATTTTATTATTATAGATTTATTTGCGCTGTCTTTGCAATGGTCAGTCCGACTTGGTGATTGACAGCCTTCTTTATGTACTTGCTAGCAAAGATAACGGTCAATCACTGAGTAGGGACACCCTATGGACTCCTAATCCCAGAATGAGTAGTAGAGGATTAAAGGGGGTTTCTGGGTTCGTGCATGATCTGTCCAATATGCTGTCTGTATCAGCAGCCTCCATCTGAGTTGATGAGCATACCTGTATTTACTTGCTCTGATGCTCCCTCTGGTCACACTGTAAACTCGCAGCTCAGGCCTTTTTTTTTTTTTTTTTCATTCAGTTGGTGACATGCTGGGCTTTTCATCACTCTACTCAGCCGAGACTCTCGCCTAGCACTGAGCCTGGTGACATCACTGGCATAGCTCAAAGTGCTCATAAGGTCGTTTCACATAAGGGGATGACTAGAGGGAGGACTTGGGGGCGAGATATTACTCTGCAGACTCGCGCTCCCTTGTGGGACCCATAAAGCAGAGCGACAGGAAATGACAGAAGGAGGACACAGCGATGTAAGCAAGCCCAGTGGCAGGGACCCGCTAGTGTCCCAGAGGACAGCGAAAATGCTTGGACTTCCTTCAGGGGAACTGTACATCAATAAGGATAGGTCAGTGATGGTGAACCTTTTAGATGTCGAGTGCCCAAACTGCCACCCAAAACCCACTTATTTATAGCAAAGTGCCAGCACGGCAATTTACCCTCAATACTACAGTCCAGTGTAGTATATCCTCTATGTACTTTATCATTTAGCTATAATAGCCTGCCTACATTCAGTGTGCTGCCTGTGCTGTTCATAGTGCGCCCTGCGCTGATGAATGGCAGGAAAAGTCTAAGGCATATTGGTAGACCATAGACTTTTTTCCAGAGTGCGGGTGCCCACAGAGAGGGCTCTGAGTGCCGCCTCTGGCACCCGTGCCATAGGTTCGCCATCACTGGGATAGGTGATTGACTAGGTAAATAAATAAAAATTTATATTAACCCAGAAAACCCCCTTTAAATTAATAAGGTACAGGTTATACTGAGTCTTAACCACAAAACTACATATCAATCTGCTCACATGCAGAGCAGCATCATATTCAAAAGGGAATCCTTCACCAGGATCTTGAATTTTTGTGAGGTATACATAAGTATTACTGCAGATAAAGAGTCCAGATTTTTTTTTTTCACATGCCCTCGTTCCCAGCTGTTAGAGCTGAAAGCTGCTGTGAAATACCGTATTTTCTGCTTTATAAGATGCACCTAGGTTTTTGAGGCGGAAATAAAGAAAAAATTAGAATAAAAGAATAAGAAAAAAAATATTTTGAACCAAAAGGTGTGCTTTTGGTGGGTTTTGAACTAATTTTGGTCTGTAAATGACACTGTTATGGGGTGGATCTGTGGGTGACGCACTGTTATGGGGTGGATCTGTGGGTGACGCACTGTTATGGGGGCATCTGTGGGTGACGCACTGTTATGGGGGCATCTTATTCTCCCCCCCCCCCTTCCCAAATAAGTGTGTCCCTGTGTAAATAGTGACCCCCAATACACCAGGCCTCGCGCACAGCTGTCTTCATATGTAAAGTGTAGTCATTTAATCCTTAACCAGTGGGTTAGCTTTGTTAAAGTAGCGCAATCCTCTGTAGTAGTAGTACTCACTATAAAACTACCATAGGACGCCGTCCGGAACCGTAACGTCACTCACTCTGTCACGCGCCTGCTCCTCCCACTTTATTAATGAAGCAGGCGCGTGACGGAGTAAGTGCTGTGCAGCATAACAGCCGGCGATGTATCAGTGTCGGCACACTTCGCTTTATAAGACGCACTGCCATTCCCCCCCCCCGCGTGATGGAAAAAGTGCCATTCCCCCCGCGTGACGGAAAAAGTGCGTCTTATAAAGTGAAAAATACGGTACATCGGTCTGGACTGTGTATTTCAGCACAGCTTTGGGTGTCTGCAGTAGTAAATGAAAAAAATAGTGATCAGCAGTACTATGTGTGCATTACTGCAGATAATCGTCCAGAAGTTTTAGATAGATGGGGCTTGTCAAACTGGGAGTTGATTTTATATATTTTATTTTTACTTCCACATTGTCAGAATGTTTCCTACGTCTCCAAGTGGTATAATCTGGGTGGCCCTCCTCTATCTGCTTACCATTCTGTTGAGTTACAGCTTACTACCTGAAGGCTTCATTGTTTGCCGTGCACATTATTTTTGAGCTGTGCCTATTTTAGAACAGTATTTGTCGTGAAAATGATTCTGCTAGGAATGTTACATGTATTTACATGGTGCAATAATTTCTGGCAGATTATTGGGAAGGATGTTCCTGTAAATGCTCCTTCCCGACAATCTGCACGTCTAAAGGTGAAGCCGATCATCCAGTGAGCAAGCAAAACACTCGTTCATCAGGGGCAGCTAAATTACTGGTATCATTTCTGGGCAGCAGATCGTGCTGTCTAAACAGCGATCTGCTGCCAGAAACAATGTAGCTGTAGTGACTTCATACTGTGGAGGTGATCACTGCATGTAAATGCAGAGCTTCTCCTCCACTTAACATGCAGCCGACTTTGGGGACGGAACGCATCCTTGGTAGGTGTAAATGCACCTTTAAGGTGGATTTAGATTTGCAGACGAGCAGCAGATTCACCTCTGCACCTTTAGACGGGCAGATTGTCAGGAAGGAGCGTTTGCAGGAATGTTTCTCCCAATTATCTGGGCGTGTTAATCCATCTTTAGTCTACATCTCCAGTCTCCTACCTGCAAGCAGGTGGCCAGGGAATATTAAGAGTTGTAGTTTTGCACAGCTGCGTGAATCTCATAATGGCAGTCTGAACTTTGGCATGTAGAAAGCAACCCACAAGTCCATAAGGCATCAATAGTCATTGTCTTACAAAAGGTTATTGTAGCTTCTTACTGATTTTGGATTTTTTTTTCCTCTTCTTCTTACAGTCAAATCCAAAATACAGTGAAGAGAAGAACAGATGTGAATATCTCCATAATAAACTGGCTCACATAAAGAAACTGATTGCACAGTATGACCAACAGCAGTTTCAGTCTTGGCATTAATGCCCACATCCAGGTAGCAGCATCTTTGCACCTGGGTATGTGACTATTTTTTTGTTCATTTTTTCCCCTCTGTTCTGATACCTTTTCTCCTGCCAGCACCAGTGAAAGTATTTGCCGTAAGGAGCATTCAGACTTTTGGTTAAATTTATGGAAGTCTTTCTTCTGCCAAACCAAGTAGTGGAATCTGCACTTGGTGTGGGCATTTTCTCCATAAATGCGTTTTAAGTACAATTTTAATATATATTTTTATTTTTTTTGTCCCATGCCCCTTTCTTTTTCTTCATCCCTTTTAACATTTTTGTTGGACTAATGAGAAATATACAAATGCCAAAAGAAGATATGCTATTTTTATTTCCTGAATTATTGCTGGAATCCAATAATAAACCAATTAATACTGTTGAATGTATGCTGCGATTTCCAAGTGTGGTTCATATACAAGGGCTATACCCCCAATCCTTCATGTAAGTAATTCTGACATGTGTAGGGATTTGTGCATATCTTGTAAACCCACCCCACGGTTCGAGTGTTTATATGGTTGAGATTTTCCCTCTTTGCACGTAATGTAGTCCTTTTACTACTCTATTGGTGTCAGCAGTAAAAAAACTTTTAAATCCAAGTGACTGAAGACTGACTATACCATAAAGCCCCGCATCAGGCCTCTTGCCCACGGCCATATGCCCTCCGAGATATACGGTCCGTGAGCGGGCCATATTTCCCGCAGCGGCATTGATCGTGCGCTCGGGAGTGCACAGCATCATAGATTACAGTGATGCTGTGCACGTCGGGCCGCCTGCGGGACCATACTGTTCAGTTGACTGTGAAAATAGCATGAAATTCTGTGAACTAAAAAAAATTACAGCCCATATTATGCAATTGGGAATATGCCTTATCTGGAGCACTCGGCACAGGGCGGGGGGTGCCCTCCATTCAGGAGCTTCTGTGGGCTTGTTTGTGTGAAGCAGTACATAGACTGTGTGACTTTGCATTCACTGGGGCTGAGCTAGAATATGAGGCTCGTGGATGGGAGTGGTGCTGTGTGGTGTGGGAAAAAAAACAGGTCCTTTTTTTTCTAATCTCCTACAACGCCTTTAAGGCATCTGTGTTGAAGACATTTTGTCCTAGCTTCTGTACTTTCAAATCACTTTCCCTGAGACGTGTATGGAGGCTTCTGTGCCAGTTAGGGAGCTTTGCACCTTTGCCTCCTTTTTCCCCATTTACAAGAGACAATTTGTGTGTGTTATAGACTGAAAAATAAAGACCATGACTTGTTGAATGGATCTGGGATACCGGACAATGCCTTCAACAAGCTTGAGAACCTACTGAAATGTTTTGGCAATGTGTGCCTGTTTGTAATATGCCCTTCCTTCTTATGTAGTCATTTAGACCCTGCTAGCTTTCAGTCTGATAAATTTGCATCTCCACACCAGTTTTATTATACAAAGCGGAGAACATTTTATATATATATATATATATATATATATATATATATATATATATATATATATATATATATATATATATATATATTGATGGTCAAATAATTGCTGAATGAAATATTGTTATACCGAGGCAGCCATCCATGTTCAGTGACCCAGGACCTGGACTTTGAGAAATGAAAATTTGTGTAACAGCCGACTGCACCGTACACAAAGACTAGTAACGATCAGAAAAACATTTTGACCACGACCAACCTGTTTCCAGATGATAAGTCTGTCATGGGTCATCTAAAATGATTTTTCATTGCTAAATTTCACTTACATTTTTGCTAAAATGGTCTACTGTGATCAACTTTAATGTGTGTGGCCACTCTAAAGGAATCAGTATTGTTTTAGTCAGCTATCTGAAGCTTTTGTCTGATAGGCAAGAGAAAGATCTTTGTAGACGAAAGATCTTTTTTTGAAAGAACATTCTCAGGAATATTGTTCGTCATTTGCCCAGTGTATTTGAACATGTAAGGACTAAAATGTTTATGGCCGTGAAGCAGTCATTCACCACATAATTAGATCAATCTTGAACCGATTTCTATTTGTGTAAAAACCCCTTTACTGGTCGAGCAAGTGTTCGTATGAAGGCTCGTTAGCAATTATCTGCCAGTGTAAAAGTGCCGCCTATTACCTGATGAACGAGCAAAACTCTCATTCATCAGTTGATAAGATTGTTTGTGCGTTCACCTGAATCATTGTTTGCCGGCAGCAGATTGTGCCGTCTAAACCCACTCTGTTGCCGGCATACAATGACTCTGTATTTGGACGAGCGATGGCATTAGTGATCTCTCCTCCCCATACTGTGGAGGAGATCGTTGCATGTAATAGCAGCGGTCTTTCCAGCTGACAAGCATGATGCTTGCTTCACGACAATCGTCTGCTAAACCTAGCAGTGTAAAGGGGCCTTATGTCTACCATAGCGCACTACAACTCCTAATCCATTGATGTCCAAAAATAGTCAACACCAATGTAATCTCATTGCTTCCTTTTTCATGAGACTGGTTAGAAGGGAAATAAATCCTTCCATGTAACATAACCTACTTGGGACCTTAGTAATAGGCTGACTGACCTCTGTCTGATTGCATCTCGCCTTCTTTTCAACAGGATAACAATACCTTTGGTATCATGTTATGGTTTTTAGGCAATAGTTTAGAACTACATTACTACGCTAGGACTTGTAAAAGAAGTGTGCATGTGGCTATCAACCTATATGATCTCTTTTTGGCGCTAAAGAGATTAGGTCCTTTGGTCTTAATCCGGGATATATGGTTTATTAAAGCTTAGTCTCTTGTGTCCTAAATTTGTGACATGACAGGTGCATGTCATACAGCACTCTATACTGGTTTCTTTATTCCGTTTCTTCTTAAATGTATTTTTTACTAAAATGGATAGAAACAAGCAAAAGTGTAAAGTACAGTTACGAAAAATGAAGGCTGTATTTAATGCTGCTTTTTACCGCAGTTTTTCTGTGTTTAGATAAACCAGTAGTCAATAGAAAATTGTCTGTGTGCCTATAGGAAAATATAATAATGTTCTTATGTATATAGCAGCTCCATACTGGATTACAATATTTCCCGGGATGCACTTTGTTATTGCCATTACCGATTCATTTAGAAATAATCACCCATCTGCAGTGGCAACTTCTCATCTCTCTAACACCAAAATGTGTACATTTGTCAGTTAATACCCTTTGTTGTGCTCTCTGTCTCTGAGGTTATGGTGGTGGCATAAGGGCTCTTTCAGAAGAGGACCTCATATGAATGGGCGTCCATGTGCAGTCCATTTTTCTTGCAGACCCTTAACTTAAAGACTGAAGGTCCTTTTACATGAACCGATGAGCATTTGTATAAATCTTTGTTCCTATGTAAAACGTGCTGGCAATCAGACGATGAACGAGCAAAAGCTTGTTTGTCGGGTGATCATATTGTACTGCTGGCACCAAAAATCATTGTTCCTGTGCAGCAGATCTGCTGTCCGAGAACTCGTATTCTCTATGGGGGACAAGTGATCGTTGATAGTATTGCTTGTCCTCATACTTGACTATAATGGTTCCAGGTAGTCCTTGGAGCAGGGGTACTGTGAAGTCTGGACATTTGCCTATTTCCCCTATGCAAAGTTATAAACTTCTTACTTTCACTTGAAAAGGTTAGCTTGCACTGTTTAATACTGTGTAACTACATTTTATATGTTGTGATGTATATCCTGTTCATTTGCACTGTATTTGCGAGACTCTGTGAAAAGGGTTAATGAATACTGAGAGACTTTTGGGACTTTGAAAGAGAAGCTTATAATTTTCCACAGCTACCATAGGGTTTAACCACTACAGGACCGCCGTACGCAGGATTGCGTTCTGGCAGCGGCCCTGTTATTCCTCCTGGACGCGCCGGCACGTCCTCTCGCGAGAGGCGAGATTTCCTGTGAATGCGCGCGCGTTCACAGGAACCGAAGGTAAACGAGTGGATCTGCAGCCTGCCAGCGGCGATCGTTCACTGGCAGGCTGTAGATGCGATTTTTTTATTTTATTTTTTTTATTTTTTTTTATTTTTTTTAAACCCCTGAAGGGTATATTAGACGCTGTTTTGATAACAACAGCGTCCAATATACCTGCTACCTGGTACTCTGGTGGTCCCTTTTGCTTGGATCGACCACCAGAGGACACAGGCAGCTCTGTAAAGTAGCACCAAACACCACCACACTACACCGCCCCCCCCCCCTGTCACTTATTAACCCCTGATCACCCAATATAGACTCCCTGATCACCCCCCTGTAAGGCTCCATTCAGACGTCCGTAAGTGTTTTGCGGATCCGTAGATCCACGGATCCGCAAAACACATATGGACGTCTGAATGGAACCTTACAGGGGGGTGATAACCCCCCTGTCATTGATCACCCCCCTGTAAGGCTACATTCAGATGTCCGTATGTGTTTTGCGGACCCGCAAAACGCGGACTCCGCAGACCCGCAAAACGCGGACCCCAGCAATGCCAGAACTATATAGAAAATGCCTTTTCTTGTCCGCAATTGCGGACAAGAATAGGACATGTTCTATAGGCTCTACAAAAAACGCAGTGTTCGCCCGATCAGGCCTGATCTTGTGCGCACACTTGCGTTCAGTCCGCCCCACCGCAGTGGCAGAATTTTTTTTTTTCTTATCACTGCAAAAACACTGTAAAATCGCGGCGGCGCTATAAAAAGATCACTTTTGAGGGGCATGGTGAGTTCATAGAAGTTTTTTTTTTTGTCAAAAGTTAACTGAAATTGTAAGAAAAAACCAAAAAAAAAAACAAAGTCTCTCATTCCACTAACTTGTGACAAAAAATAAAATCTCACATGAACTCACCATACCCCTCACGGAATCCAAATGCGTAAAATTTTTTAGACATTTATATTCCAGACTTCTTCTCACACTTTAGGGCCCCTAAAATGCCAGGGCAGTATAACTACCCCACATGTGACCCCATTTTGGAAAGTAGATACCCCAAGGTATTCGTTGAGGGGCATATTGAGTCCGTGGGAGATTTTATTTTTTGTCACAAGTTAGCGGAAAGGGAGACTTTGTGAGAAAAAAACAAAAAAAATCAATTTCCGCTAACTTGTGCCAAAAAAAAAATCTTCTATGAACTCGCCATGCCCCTCACGGAATACCTTGGGGTGTGTTCTTTCCAAAATGGGGTCACATGTGGGGTATTTATACTGCCCTGGCATTTTAGGGGCCCTAAAGCGTGAGAAGAAGTCTGGAATCCAAATGTCTAAAAATGCCCTCCTAAACGGAATTTGGGCCCCTTTGCGCACCTAGGCTGCAAAAAAGTGGCACACATGTGGTATCGCCGTACTCAGGAGAAGTAGGGCAATGTGTTTTGGGGTGTCTTATTACATATACCCATGCTGGGTGAGAGAAATATCTCTGTCAAATGACAACTTTGTATAAAACAAATTGGGAAAAGTTGCCTTTTAGAGATATTTCTCTCACCCAGCATGGGTATATGTAAAAATACACCCCAAAACACATTGCCCTACTTCTTCTGAGTACGACGATACCACATGTGTGACACTTTTTTTCAACCTAGGTGGGCAAAGGGGCCCAAATTCTAAAGAGCACCTTTAGGATTTCACAGGGCATTTTTAACACATTTGGATTTCAAACTACTTCTCACGCATTAGGGCCCGTAAAATGCCAGGGCAGTATAACTACCCCACAAGTGACCCCATTTTGGAAAGAAGACACCCCAAGGTATTTCGTGATGGGCATAGTGAGTTCATGGAAGTTTTTTTTTTTTTTTTCACAAGTTAGTGGAATATGAGACTTTGTAAGGAAAAAATAAAAATAAAAAATCATCATTTTCCGCTAACTTGTGCCAAAAAAAAAAAATTCTAGGAACTCTCCATGCCCTTCACGGAATACCTTGGGGTGTCTTCTTTCCAAAATGGGGTCACTTGTGGGGTATTTATACTGCCCTGGCATTTTAGGGGCCCTAATGCGTGAGAAGTACAGGGTGGGCCATTTATATGGATACACCTTAATAAAATGGGAATGGTTGGTGATATTCCTGTTTGTGGCACATTAGTATATGTGAGGGGGGGAAACTTTTCAAGATGGGTGGTGACCATGGCGGCCATTTTGAAGTCGGCCATTTTGAATCCAACTTTTGTTTTTTCAATAGGAAGAGGGTCATGTGACACATCAAACTTATTGGGAATTTCACAAGAAAAACAAAGGTGTGCTTGGTTTTAACGTAACTTTATTCTTTCGTGAGTTATTTACAAGTTTCTGACCACTTATAAAATGTGTTCAATGTGCTGCCCATTGTGTTGGATTGTCAATGCAACCCTCTTCTCCCACTCTTCACACACTGATAGCAACACTGCAGGAGAAATGCTAGCACAGGCTTCCAGTATCCGTAGTTTCAGGTGCTGCACATCTCGTATCTTCACAGCATAGACAATTGCCTTCAGATGACCCCAAAGATAAGTCTAAGGGCTGTTTCACACGAGCGAATGCCGTGCGTGACATCTGCTCCGTGAATGACAGCCAAGACCCGATGCAGACTGCAGAAGCACGGAGCATTAATAATGCTCCGTGCCTCTCTGTGATCTCTTTACTACGAAATCACAGTGACAACTTTATCTCACTGTGATTTCGTAGTAAAGAGATCACAGAGAGGCACGGAGCATTATCAATCATGTTAATGCTCCGTGCTTCTGCAGTCTGCATCGGGTCTTGGCTGTCATTCACGGAGCGGATGTCACGCACGGCATCCGCTCGTGTGAAACAGCCCTAAGGGGGTCAGATCGGGAGACCTTGGGGGCTATTCAACTGGCCCACGACGACCACTCCACTTTCCAGGAAACTGTTCATCTAGGAATGCTCGGACCTGACGCCCATAATGTGGTGGTGCACCATCTTGCTGGAAAAACTCAGGGAACGTGCCAGCTTCAGTGCATAAAGAGGGAAACACATCATCATGTAGCAATTTCGCATATCCAGTGGCCTTGAGGTTTCCATTGGTGAAGAATGGCCCCACTATCTTTGTACCCCATATACCACACCATACCATCAATGGTGCAGCACCTTAAACTGCGGATACTGGAAGCCTGTGCTAGCATTTCACCTGCGGTGTTGCTATCAGTGTGTGAAGAGTGGGAGAAGAGGGTTGCATTGACAATCCAACACAATGGGCAGCACATTGAACACATTTTATAAGTGGTCAGAAACTTGTAAATAACTCATGAAAGAATAAAGTTACGTTAAAACCAAGCACACCATTGTTTTTCGTGTGAAATTCCCAATAAGTTTGTGTCACATGACCCTCTTCCTATTGAAAAAACGTTGGATTCAAAATGGCCGACTTCAAAATGGCCGCCATGGTCACCACCCATCTTGAAAAGTTTCCCCCCTCACATATACTAATGTGCCACAAACAGGAAGTTAATATCACCAACCATTCCCATTTTATTAAGGTGTATCCATATAAATGGCCCACCCTGTAGTTTGAAATCCAAATGTGTTAAAAATGCCCTGTGAAATCCTAAAGGTGCTCTTTAGAATTTGGGCCCCTTTGCCCACCTAGGCTGCAAAAAAGTGTAACACATGTGGTATCGCCGTACTCAGGAGAAGTAGGGCAATGTGTTTTGGGGTGGCTTTTTACATATACCCATGCTGGGTGAGAGAAATATCTCTGTCAAATGACAGCTTTGTATAAAAAAATGGGAAAAGTTGCCTTTTAGAGAGATTTCTCTCACCCAGCATGGGTATATGTAAAAAGACACCCCAAAACACATTGCCCAACTTCTCCTGAGTATGGCGATACCACGTGTGACACTTTTTTGCAACCTAGGTGGGCAAAGGGGCCCAAATTCTAAAGAGCACCTTTAGGATTTCACAGGGCATTTTTTACACATTTAGAATTCAAACTACTTCTCACGCATTAGGGCCCCTAAGATGCCAGGGCAGTATAACTACCCCACAAGTGACCCCATTTTGGAAAGAAGACACGCCAAGGTATTTCGTGATGGGCATAGTGAGTTCATGGAAGTTTTTATTTTTTGTCACAAGTTAGTGGAATATGAGACTTTAAGAAAAAATCATCATTTTCCGCTAACTTGTGACAAAAAATAAAAAGTTCTATGAACTCACTATGCCCATCAGTGAATACTTTAGGGTGTCTACTTTCCGAAATGGGGTCATTTGTGGGGTTTTTCTACTGTCTGGGCATTGTAGAACCTCAGGAAACATGACAGGTGCTCAGAAAGTCAGAGCTGCTTCAAAATGCGGAAATTCACATTTTTGTACCATAGTTTGTAGAACAATAAATTTAGAGAAAAATTTATATAGAAATTGTAGTTTTTAAAAATAAAAAATACAACTGAAAGTGAAAAATGTAATATTTTTTTGCAAAAACTTCGGTACATTTCGATTACGGTAATAACAAAAAAAAGTAAAAATGTCAGCAGCAATGAAATACCACCAAATGAAAGCTCTATTAGTGAGAAGAAAAGGAGGTAAAATTCATTTGGGTGGTAAGTTGCATGACCGAGTAATAAACGGTGAAAGTAGTGTAGTGCAGAAGTGTAAAAAGTGGTCTGGTCATTAAAGGGTTTCTATCACTTGGTATGACATAATTAGCTGTCAGACACTAGCGATCTGCTAGTGTCTGCTCTGGCCAACCATCCTACTATAATCACTTGTGGGGCAGCGGTTTTGCTAAAAAACTAACTTTTATAAATATGCTAATGAGCCTCTAGGTGCTATGTGGGCGTCATTAGCACCTAGAGGCTCCGTCTACCTTCATACACAGCCGCCGCCCAGCGCGTCCCTCCAGCCCGCCCATGTCCTCCTCCGTGTGACGCAGCGGACGAGTTCTCGCGCATGCGCCGTGCGCGGCTGTATTCGGCGCATTTGAGATCTCAGCTCGGAGCGGTCAGACATTCAATGCGCATGCGCCGAATACAGCCGCGCATGCGCATTGAATGTCTGACCGCTCCGAGCTGAGATCTCAAATGCGCCGAATACAGCCGCGCACGGCGCATGCGCGAGAACTCGTCCGCTGCGTCACACGGAGGAGGACATGGGCGGGCTGGAGGGACGCGCTGGGCGGCGGCTGTGTATGAAGGTAGACGGAGCCTCTAGGTGCTAATGACGCCCACATAGCACCTAGAGGCTCATTAGCATATTTATAAAAGTTAGTTTTTTAGCAAAACCGCTGCCCCACAAGTGATTATAGTAGGATGGTTGGCCAGAGCAGACACTAGCAGATCGCTAGTGTCTGACAGCTAATTATGTCATACCAAGTGATAGAAACCCTTTAAGGGGATTTGAGCTAGGGGGGCTGAGGTGGTTAAAAAAAGAGCATGTTTTGGAGGGAAAAAGACAGACTTTTTTACCACCAAAACCAAACAGTGACTTTTTGAATGTCTGGTTTTAGCTATGTTATGTCTGGTAACTTGTTTTTGTCTGGGAAAACTACTGTCATTGCCATTGAATATCATTGGAGATCTAATGTAAGCACATTGTAACTGCTTGTGCTGAGTTTCTCCACTCCACTCCACCCCTCCCACTACACTGCTTGGAGGTAGAGACTCATGTCAGTCTGCATGAGTGACCAGAAAATGACTCTCAGATGGGGTCACTGAGCCACAGACCATGGGTCATCAGACCTGTAACCTGGACTACTGAGCTACAGACCCTAGGCCTCCAGCCTTTGATCAGGGTACCAGCATTCTGAGAGAGGGAGAGCTAGCTGAGGCCTTTCTTCAGCATCAAACCCTTCTGCCAGGAAGGAGACTGGAGAAGCCTGCCCTATGCCTTGCCTATATTGTTTTGCCCCTGAATTCCTCCAGTAAAGAAGCACCCTGGTTTACTGCAAATGCTGACTCTCTGGACTTTTTCCCATTGGGGTGCACCACGCCTTCACATCCCTTTCGGGCCACTGCACCCACTCTACACCCGGACATAAGCATTACCCGTCTAAATGAGCCCTCTGCCCTCTTTCTCTTCTATGTGCATAATCATGTGTTTGTTTGTTTTTTTGTGGCACCACAAAAATTGCTGCAGACAGAGTGCACCAGTGCTAGGTCACGATTTGGGCAACAATCCCAATTCAGTTTACATTTTTAAGTGGTTTCTGGTTGATATGGGCCATAGCAGTGATGCCCATAAGCATGACATGGGAATGCCACAACTAATCACTAGCCACAGAGCTGATGTAATAAATTACAGTACCAGACTGTAGTAGCCGGTGATCTACTTGATTCAATGGTCATGTTTTAATGGCACGTCACACTTTTTTTTTTTTTTTTTCTAATGTCTAGGGGCACATGACCATTTATGTAATATACTTTCATTGGCAATGCTCCCTGTCTTCTGTTTACTTAACTGTGGATACATGCTCCACACTGACTGCTGATGCCCTCACTGCTTCACTCCATATAGACAGTGAGAGCAGCAGCAGTCGGTGTGGAACGAATCTCCATAGTTAACACTTAAAGGGGTTATGTCATCTGAGACAATGGGGACATATTACTAGGATATGCCACAATTATTGGGTGTGGGGTGGAGCCCCCTGGAACCCGCACCTATATCAAACGGAGCGGGCCAAAGTGGTGGCTGGAGGACTCTAGTCCAGCCACCGCCAAGCACTCTCCCGATGGAGATGAATGAGAGCGCACCGTGCATGACCAGCCACCATTCTGTTTACTTCTATACTACCGACAGAAATGGCCAAGCCAATGCTTGGCAATTTTCAGCTGCCCTATAGAAATGAATAGAGGGCGGCTGCGCATACGCAGTGCGCAGTTTATCACTTTCGTGGCTCAGTTCTCGATATAGGTGCTGTTTTTTTTTATACCCAGCCTTGCCAAAGCCATAACTTTAATTTTTCCATTCACATAAATGTATGAGGGCTTGTTTGTTGCGGGATAAGTTGTACTTTCTAATGGCACCATTTACTGTCCATATTCATTCCACAATTTTGCGGATCAGATATGGACCCATGCATCTGCACTTCAGTTCCACAGCCCCTCAAAAAAGAGAGAACACCTCCTATTCTAGAAATAGGCATTTCTATCATAGTGCAAGATGCTCAGATCTGCAAAATGTGGAACACGCGCGGCCAGCATCCATGTTTTGTGGATCTGCAAAAATGAATATGGTCGTGTGAATGAGCCCTCACACTAAGTTCCTATTGAGCCCTGCCACATGGAGGGGCTCCATGGGAACTAATGTGTGGCAACCTCATGTCATTCAGGAGGACCAAAGCTGCCACAAACTATATCCGACTCTCTCTCTCAGTCCTCGCTAGTGGGAGCCAAGAGCGCATGCTCCCGGTTTTTATCTTCACAGATGCTGTAGTCTTATTTGACCATGGCATCTGAGGGGTTAAACTTGTGCAATTGACATTATCGTCGGTTGCATACATTAGCCCCAAGTTTCTGTTAAAAACAGCAGGCACCAGACAGCTATGACGCCCGCTGCGCTCGTGAGCAGGCTACATATTTAAAGTCCCGGCCGCCAACATACAGTACAGACCAAAAGTTTGGACACACCTTCTCATTCAAAGAGTTTTCTTTATTTTCAGGACTATGAAAATTGTAGATTCACACTGAAGGCATCAAAACATGTGGAATTATATACATAACAAACAAGTGTAAACCAACTGAAAATATGTCATATTCTAGGTTCTTCAAAGTAGCCACCTTTTGCTTTGATTACTGCTTTGCACACTCTCTTGGCATTCTCTTGATGAGCTTCAAGAGGTAGTCCCCTAATATGGTTTTCACTTCACAGGTGTGCCCTGTCAGGTTTAATAAGTGGGATTTCTTGCCTTATAAATGGGGTTGGGACCATCAGTTGCGTTGAGGAGAAGTCAGGTGGATACACAACTGATAGTCCTACTGAATAGACTGTTAAAATTTGTATTATGGCAAGAAAAAAAGCAGCTAAGTAAAGAAAAATGAGTGGCCATCATTACTTTAAGAAATGAAGGTCAGTCAGTCAGCCGAAAAATTGGGAAAACTTTGAAAATAAGGGCTATTTGACCATGAAGGAGAGTGATGGGGTGCTGCGCCAGATGACCGGGCCTCCACAGTCACCGGACCTGAACCCAATCGAGATGGTTTGGGGTGAGCTGGACCGCAGAGTGAAGGCAAAAGGGCCAACAAGTGCTAAGCATCTCTGGGAACTCCTTCAAGACTGTTGGAAGACCATTTCAGGGGACTACCTCTTGAAGCTCATCAAGAGAATGCCAAGAGTGTGCAAAGCAGTAATCAAAGCAAAAGGTGGCTACTTTGAAGAACCTAGAATATGACATATTTTCAGTTGTTTCACACTTGTTTATGTATATAATTACACATGTGTTAATTCATAGTTTTGATGCCTTCATAGTCGTGAAAATAAAGAAAACTCTTTGAATGAGAAGGTGTGTCCAAACTTTTGGTCTGTACTGTGTATATATATATACACTGCTCAAAAAAATTAAGGGAACACTTAAACAACACAATGTAACTCCAAGTCAATCACACTTCTGTGAAATCAAACTGTCCACTTAGGAAGCAACACTGAGTGACAATCAATTTCACATGCTGTTGTGAAAATGGGATAGACAACAGGTGGAAATTATAGGCAATTAGCAAGACACCCCCAATAAAGAAGTGGTTCTGCAAGTGGTGATCACAGACCACTTCTCAGTTCCTATGCTTCCTGGCTGATGTTTTGGTCACTTTTGAATGCTGGCAGCGCTTTCAACTCTAGTGGTAGCATGAGACAGAGTCTACAACCTACACAAGTGGCTCAGGTAGTGCAGCTTATCCAGGATGTAAGAAAAGGAGAAAAAAAGGAGAAAAAAAACAGGAGGCAGCGCCTCGTGTGTAGAACCGTATGATGATATTAAAAACAATAATGCACTGATTGTGCTTACCGTATTGGGTTGTGATGAGTAACAACTCCTATGAATCGCTTGTGCTGGTAAAAGCCCGTCCAGCTTGCGGGGATGACTGCTGCTGCTGCCCAGGTTCTTACCCGTTTTCGTGGAGCACGATATCCGGGGTATGGAGAATAGTGGATAGGTATAAAAAATGAACCTTATAAAAAGCGGCGCTGCTGCAGAAGACAGGACTCAAATAGATAAAATAAAGTGGGTCTTTATTTATATAGGTCTACACGTTTCAGGGGCGGACTGCCCCCTTCATCAGGACAATGTCATTACATTGTGGGTGTGAACATTATGTTTTTATTCTGTTTGTTTGGGCGCGATAATTCCGGCCTCTGGGGGCGTGGGAGGGCGTGTGGGGGAGGGGGGGGCGGAGACATGAATGCACATGTTTCTCTTGTTGATATGCCGCCCACAAGAGGTCTGCTGCGTGCCTTCTATAGTGATCCAACACATCACTATAGAAGGCACGCAGCAGACCTCTTGTGGGCGGCATATCAACAAGAGAAACACGTGCATTCATGTCTCCGCCCCCCCCTCCCCCACACGCCCTCCCACGCCCCCAGAGGCCGGAATTATCGCGCCCAAACAAACAGAATAAAAAGTCATAATGTTCACACCCACAATGTAATGACATATTGTCCTGATGAAGGGGGCAGTCCGCCCCTGAAACGCGTAGACCTATATAAAGACCCACTTTATTTTATCTATTTGAGTCCTGTCTTCTGCAGCAGCGCCGCTTTTTATAAGGTTCATTTTTTATACCTATCCACAGCTTATCCAGGATGGCACATCAATGCAAGCTGTGGCAAGAAGGTTTGCTGTGTCTGTCAGCGTAGTGGCCAGAGCATGGAGGCGCTACCAGGAGACAGGCCAGTACATCAGGAGACGTGGAGGAGGCCGTAGGAGGGCAACAACCCAGCAGCAGGACCGCTACCTCCGCCTTTGTGCAAGGAGGAACAGGAGGAGCACTGCCAGAGCCCTGCAAAATGACCTCCAGCAGGCCACAAATGTGCATGTGTCTGCTCAAACGGTCAGAAACAGACTCCATGAGGGTGATATGAGGGCCCGACGTCCACAGGTGGGGGTTGTGTTTATAGCCCAACACCGTGCAGGACGTTTGGCATTTGCCAGAGAACACCAAGATTGGCAAATTCGCCACTGGCGCCCTGTGCTCTTCACAGATGAAAGCAGGTTCACACTGAGCACATGTGACAGAGTCTGGAGACGCCGTGGAGAACGTTCTGCTGCCTGCAACATCCTCCAGCATGACCGGTTTGGCATTGGGTCAGTAATGGTGTGGGGTGGCATTTCTTTGGAGGGCCGCACAGCCCTCCATGTGCTCGCCAGAGGTAGCCTGACTGCCATTAGGTACCGAGATGAGATCCTCAGACCCCTTGTGAGACCATATGCTGGTGCGGTTGGTCCTGGGTTCCTCCTAATGCAAGACAATGCTAGACCTCATGTGGCTGAAGTGTGTCAGCAGTTCCTGCAAGATGAAGGCATTGATGCTATGGACTGGCCCACCCGTTCCCCAGACCTGAATCCAATTGAGCACATCTGGGACATCATGTCTTGCTCTATCCACCAACGTCACGTTGCACCACAGACTGTCCAGGAGTTGGCAGATGCTTTAGTCCAGATCTGGGAGGAGATCCCTTAGGAGACCGTCCGCCACCTAATCAGGAGCATGCACAGGCCTTGTAGGGAGGTCATACAGGCAAGTGGAGGCCACACACACTACTGAGCCTCATTTTGACTTGTTTTAAGGACATTACATCAAAGTTGGATCAGCCTGTAGTGTGTTTTTCCACTTTAATTTTGAGTGTGACTCCAAATCTAGACCTCCATGGGTTGAAAAATTTGATTTCCATTTTAAATTTTTGTGTTATTTTGTTGTCAGCACATTCAACTATGTAAAGAACAAAGTATTTCAGAAGAATATTTAATTAATTCAGATCTAGGATGTGTTTTTTTTTGTGTTCCCTTTATTTTTTTGAGCAGTGTATTTGTAAGGCGATCAGGAAAAGGTTAAGTAAACAGAAGACAGGGAGCATTGCAAAGGCACAAAATGGGCCACTTTAGAGCTAATTTCTAATAGAAAAGCACAATTTCAGTAATTAAGGTATATTACAAAATGGTCAGTATCACTGCCTCTATACATTACAAAAAGAACAAACAATGACAGTTACACTTTAAAGGGTTTCTGTCACTAGAATTTTCTGTATTAAACTGGCTGACCTTAGCGATTGTGCTAATGTCAGCTGCACCTAACTATGCTATTCTTGTGATGATTTATGCCCCAGTTACAGCAGAATTCTTACTTTTTATAATATGCAAATTAGCCTCTAGGAGCAGGGGGGGCATTGCTCCTGCTCCTAGAGGCTTGGGTTCTCCCACCTCATTACACAAGCTCAAAGTCTTGATTGACAGGGTGCTGGCGCGGTGAGGAAGCTTGGCAGCTGGCGATCGTCCTTCCCTCACCGCTCCTACTGAACGGCGCAAGATTTCCCCAGCACACAGGGGCGGCAGGAGAATGCGAACGCTGCCTGGCGTTGTCAATCAAGACTTGGAGGGCGTGTAATGAGGTGGGAGACCCTGAGCCTCTAGGACAGGGATGCTCAACCTGCGGCCCTCCAGCTGTTGTAAAACTACAACTCCCACGATGCCCTTCTGTTGGATAATAGCTGTAGGCTGTCAGAGAATTATGGGAGTTGTAGTTTTGCAACAGCTGGAGGACCTCAGGTTGAGCATGCCTGCTCTAGGAGCAACGTCCCCCCCCCCTTCCCCCCCTGCTCCTAGAGGCTAATTTGCATATTATTAAAGTAAGAAATCTGCAGTAACTGGGGCATGAATAATCACAAGAATAGCATAGTTAGGTGCAGCTGACATTAACACATCGCTAATGTCAGCCAGTTTAGTACTGAAAATTCTAGTGATAGAAACCCCTTTAAATGACCGCAAACCCAGGTATGTGGTGGACTGTGACCTGCATCCTCCATCCTGCTTCTCATTAGCCATGCTGATAGCTTTTAGATTTCTCACCCCAGTTAAACAGTGTGTGCTTCTTTATTTATTTTTTTGCAGAGCCCAGGGGCATTAAATAATTTCTTGAAGCAAGCCTATACTCATGTGAATACAATATCTAAATGAATGTGAGGAATTTCAAGTCTGTAAATGGAAGCATTTTGGAGATTAGTGGTTTGTGTTCATCAATGCGGAATTAGAAATAAATATTGCAGTGTCAGCCTGCCGTCTGCATTTTGCAACCTGTGCATTGTACTATTAATACTAGCAGAGGATTCTTGAGAGGCAGTGGAAATTTCCTCTGTCTCATGAGACTTAGCTGCTAGTCCTGGAAATTTCCACTGTCGAATGAGACACCGCTACTAGTCCAGGAAATTTCCACTAGCATCCTCTATCTGACAGCTGCTAGATTCTTCACCCCTAACAACTGTATCACAATGCTCTGGAATGTAATTCATAAGCAGGCACCGTTCCGCCCAGAGCTTCTTATTAGCATCGTTTTACTTTGAGACTAAAAGAAGACAATTGTGGTTTTAGAATTGGATTCTGTGAGTATAAATGATTATGTAATAAATCATTCACTCACACGCTGCCACATGATGCTGATAATCTTTCTGACAATGTGCTACCCTTGATGAGGATTTATAGGATACTGAAACATTGCATGTGATGCTACACTATTATGTTCTGGATGTAAAAATAAACAACAACAAAAACCATACTTATTTATTTTCTATCAGTATGTAAAAATGAACACCATCCACCCACATATACTTGTAAAAAAAGAAAAAAATAGTTTTTTATTCTTTTGTTTTTTTGCATCATGTCCGAACTATGTGTGCTGTGGACTTTGATATACAGTGTATCTGGGCCTTTAACCCTTGGAGCACACTGATGATAGCAATTTTGGGGGAAAATATGATTACAAACTCACTTTAACATCTATCTTTGTATGAACTTTATCTGTCACTTTTACACATTGTGTGGTATTATACAGTGCACAGTTCATATCTCATCCTTATCACCATTCATTTTCTGAAAGTACCTACAGTATCTCACAAAAGTGAGGCCATCTTTATGTAGAGCAACAATTTTCTCTTTTTTCAGATCCTCAGATTGTTCTTTGCCATGAGGTGCAATGTTGAACTTCCAGTGACCAGTGTGAGAGCGATAACACCAAATGTAACAAACCTGCTCTTCGTTCACACCCAAGACCTTGTAACACTAATGAGTCAAATGACACCGGGGAGGGAAAATGGCTACTTGGGCACAATCTGGCCATTTTCACTTAGGGGTGTACTTGCTTTTTTTTTTTGCCAGCAGTTTTGACATTAATGGCTGTGTGTTTAGACATTAATTTACAATTTGTACACGGACTACTTTACATTGTATCAAAGTGTGATATCTTCAGTGTTGTCCTATGAATCTCCCATAGGCTGCAGTGTTAAATCAATGCAGTCTATGGGAGAAGCGATCAGGCGACCACATGTAAAAGTCCCCTAGGGGAAATTATGGAAACAGTCATTGGTATGCAGGAGGCAGGGAGCGTTAAAGAAAGCACTCCACTGGCTGTACTCACCCTCCCTGGTCTTCCGGGCCCCACTCAGCACTGTCCTGACTGCGCACAATGTTAAGACTACAGTGTTGGGTCACAGTGCAGTACGGACTTGGGAGCAGTGAGTCTTGGATCTGCAGTGTGGCAGCGGTGTCCACAGCAAGTGATGTAAGTGTTTTTTTGTTTGTTGTTTTGTTATGGGCCAAGACAACATTATAGAAGTGCCGGCTATTTCTTTTCTTTAGATAACATTTATCCCGTTCTCCCATATAGTGAATGCCAAAAGTGAAAGAAATCAAAATAGCCAATTTGCCGCCTTTTTGTTGCTTCACTTCCCAAAAAGTTTCAATTAAATTTCTATAAAAAAATTATACACACCCCAAAATGGTATCAATGAAAACTATACCTTGCCCTACAAAAAAAAAACTCACAGCTTTGCCAATGTAAATATAAAAAAATTAAGGGTGGCAGAATATGGTGATGCAAACAACAATTTCTCAGTTTTTATATTTTTTTTAGTAATTGAAACACTAGAAAAACCTCAAGATGTTGCTTGTTGAACACTTGGACCCAGATGCTTATGCCAACTCTGATGCAGACTGCTTCTCTGACTCGAACACAGCAAGTGCAGCACGGGATTCCGTGCAAGTATTCCGCTAGTTTCTGAAGCAAACTCTTTCCCAAGCCCTCTTTCCAGTTATGAAGGAACTGGGAGACGTTAAAAATAAGGTGAAGCACACTGGGAATGGAAGCTCTGGAAAACAATCTAGCCGCCATTATCTTTTTTAACACTGCTGGAAAAGAACTGCGCAGCTTAGACTCTCTCAACACTGCATTTTCATTAATAGAGGACCAGGAAAATCGCAGCCGCCAGAAAAATCTATACGGATTATTGGAATTCCAGAGTCAACAACTCAATCAAATACCTGCCACGGCTGCTGCCATATTTGCAGAGCTGAGCAGGCGGTTGCCATTGTGGTAGAACAAATCCACAGATCACTGAGGCCAGTACTGAAACGAAACGAGTCACCTAGGGATGTGGTCTGTGGCTTGCTTAGTTAACTTGAAATGACCGCACTCCTCAAATTCTCAAGCGAAAAGAGGGACGTGCAATTTGATTGGCAGGGTTCACTTTACCAGGACCCGGCTCCTACCTTCAATAAGCAAAGGCTTATACGTCCATTGACTGACCACCAAGTCTAGCAATATTGCTTTTAAGTGGAGCCAATCCCTGATCGGGTACCATGATGGCTACTATCACATGTACTACATTTAATGTGGGGGCATGAATATCCCGCAAAAGAGGTCGCATTTTATACGTCTCTTGAAGAATTCCAAAACAGATGTTTGCTTCTTTCAAGAAACCCATTTTAAAGCTGGTCATATACAATCACTGCCTAGTACATATTTTAAGTGGTGGATTCACAGTTCATACTTGGGTGCGCTTAAGGCTGTGAGTGTTGCAATCAGTAAGCATATGCCTTTGTTCATATTCTTACGCAGGCAGACTCAGAAGGGCGCTTTATATAGGTGAAGGGCAAGATGAGAGTATATATAGTCACGTTTGCAAGTCTATATGCCCCTAATAAAGGTCAACAACAATGACTCTAACGTACATTGGCATGTTTTCACCAATTTGCAGAAGATATTCAAATAGTGGGTGGAAATGTCAATGTGGCCCTGTCACCTCCTATTTTGGACGCATCCACAGGTATGTCTGCACATTCTAGGGAATATTAAAAGATGCCTGCTTACTGGATTCTTGATTGTGCAATCTATCCTCATGAGATGACACGTTTTTCTCCTGGATTAGGTCTTCATCTCTGAGAGACACATTGATTAGATCCAGGCAGTGAATATTGAACCGATTACAGTGTCAGATCATTCACCTGTTTCAGTCTCTTTCTGCTTTCTAAATTTGCCATCTAGGCAGTGGTTATGGTGCTTGAATAAAACACTCTTCAGGATTTGAAGTCTCTGCACCAAAAACTGACCCTATTTCTTTATAGAGAACTTGCCCTCAGATACCTCCCAAATAACTGTCTGGGTAACACATAAAGTGGTTATGAGGAGGGAGCTCAATTCGCTAGGTTATAGGATCAAAAAAAGACATACACCATTATTGACTTTCTCAGCATAGAAATGCTCCACATGAGGACAAAAACATTACAAGCCCTCCAGGAGTTGGTGCAATTGAGGCAACAGTTGAAAGATTCTCAATATAAGTTATGTTAAAACCTACCAGTACTCTACGTTAAGATTTTATGCACATGGGGACAACGGTAACAAACTCATGTCATTCCCAAGACAGGACACCACATACATATTCTCTATTAAACAGTCATCGGGGATAATATCAAAAACGAAAGATATTGCTTAAGCCAATTACAAGAGGAAGTGGCGGCAATCATTAACTATATGCCACTAGAAAATAGTCTTGCCTTATGGTTTCCCAGTGGGCTACTATAAAAAGTTCTTGCCCATATTGCTACCTCTGCTCACAGACTGGTGCAGGGTTCTCATGTCAGGCTCCTCTTTTATATAAACAAACTCTGGAGGCCATTGTCACCATACTCCCAAAAGAATGAAATGATTTGGAGCAATGTGGCAGTTATCGTCCCATTTCTCTTTTAAATGTCACCAAAAGATATGGGTGAAACTTCTAGCCAAAAGACTGAGGTGGTCATTTATAAAGACCTGCATTTTAGACGCCAGTTTTTATAACCCCTATATCTGGCAGTGGATCCGCTGAAGTTATGAAGAGGCGCCTGCCTCGACATAACTTCAGCGCATCAAGTGCCAGTCTAACCTGCTAATCTTCATAATCCTTCTCAAGCATTTCCCCATTTGTTTCACCTCCTCGAGAAATTTGGAACCCTTTCCAACTTCAAAATTAACTATTCTAAGTCAGAAGCACCTTAATATTTCGGCTCCCTGGTGACCACACTGAGGACATCGACCTCTTTAAAATGGCAATCCCCACACACATCATATTTGGGGGTCAAAATCCCTGTCTATATACCGTATATACTCGAGTATAAGCCGAGCCCCTAATTTTACCCCCAAAAAATGGGAAAAATTATTGACTCGAGTATAAGACTAGGGTGGGAAATGCAGCTATAATGCAGAGTGTATGTGTATATAATGCACACACTCTACATTATATACACACATCTGCAAGAGGGTGACTCCCTGTATTTAATGCAGAGTGTGCATTATATACACACACACTCTGCAATAAATACAGGGAGCCATCCACTGATCTCCCCCCTAAACAGTGCCATCCACAGATCTCCCCCCTAAACAGTGCCATCCACAGATCCCCCCCCTAAACAGTGCCATCCACAGATCCCCCCTCCCCTAAACAGTGCCATGATGGCACTGTTTAGGGGAGGGGGTATCTGTGGATGGCACTGTAGGGGGATCTGTGGATGGCACTGCCATCCACAGATCCCCCTACAGTGCCATCCACAGATCCCCCTACAGTGCCATCCACAGATCCCCCTACAGTGCCATCCACAGATCCTCCTACAGTGCCATCCACAGATCCCTCTACAGTGCCATCCACAGATCCCCCTACAGTGCCATCCACAGATCCCCCTACAGTGCCATCCACAGATCCCCCTACAGTGCCATCCACAGATCCCCCTACAGTGCCATCCACAGATCCCCCTCCCCGATGCTCACAGCAGTATATTTAAACGATATCTTAGTTTGTCTTTGCTCCGGTAATACAGGCAGTGCGGGGAGCGGCGCTCACTCACTGACGTCACGCGCCTTCTTCCACTAGGCGGCGCAGGCGCGTGACGTCAGTGAGTGAGCGCCGCCCCCCGCACTGCCTGTATTACCGGAGCTAAGACCTAGACTCGAGTATAAGACGAGGAGGCTTTTTGAGCACAAAAATATGTGCCAAAAAACTCGTCTTATACTCGAGTATATACGGTAGGTCAAACATATAGGGGGTCATTTATTAAGATCAGAGTTTTAGACGCCGGTCTTAATAACCCCTATATCTGGCAGTGGATCCGCTGAAGGTATGAAGAGCTTTCCTAGCTGTCTTACATTTAGACTATTTTCTATGCCTAATACAGGTGTAGAAATGATGAATGAGACTGGCCTGCTGGCCCTTCCCTGCCCATGCCATGCCCACTTTTTTTGACCTGGAGTGACCGGGGGAAAAGTCGCAGATTGCCGCCATCTGCACCAGAAATACGCCTAATATAGGTGTATTTCTGGATAATAAATGACCCCCATAATGTTAATTTTAGAGTCGGTCATTTACAATCACTCAGGGTTCAGTATATTTTGTGAAGTATATCTTTTTTTCTTTTTCATTATGTAATTGGGACTTCGATCTGATAGCCATCCCCCGTAATGCCGGCACCTCTGATTCCATTGTTTTTAAGACCAAACACAATACACCCATCAGCTATTTGGAGTAGATTTAAGAGACAAACTTTTTGAGTCTCTGTTGGCTGAGATGCAAGAATCAAAAGGGGAACCACACTTTAGCTCCTCTATCCCACCAGCAGGTAACTTTGTGGCAGCTATAGAATTTTTGTCCTTCAAAGTACTCCTAAAAAGAAAAGGGGAGATTAAGGAGAAAACCTAGTTTGAAAAACTCCTACACAAAGGACATCTGCCACCCAAATTCATCTATTGATTGCGTTATGCTACAGATGTGAAGCTGCAGCGTGCTCTGAGTCATCTCTTTTGATTCTGTCCTAAAATGAGGGAATTCTGGAGGGAGATGGAATCAAGTTGATCCGTTACTCCATGCTAATATTTGTTTGACCGTAGAATCGGTATTAGGCAAGTGTGCATATGCATTTCTGAGCTAATATTGAGCTTGTATTTTCATGTCTTAGTTTAAACTGCACTAGTGTAAGAATCAACAAATTTATTAAATTGCAAAGGCCCATTTTTCAGAAAAGAAGCAAGAGTGGTGGAATTTGGCCAAAAGTAGCATTTTTTTCACAAATAAAGCTTGTGCCAAAATTTGCACACTGGTTTACTGAAGTAAATGCAAGTTATCCCCAATGAGTGGTTAAACTGTTCGTGACTCTAGCCACACCTGTGTAGACCCACCCAATTTTAGATCCCATTGCCATATGTTTCAAGTAAAGATGAATAAATTAATGCTAAACTAATTGGATTCATTCAAACAAATCCAAACCTATTCTGCCCTTCTTTGGACAAAATATTATAAGGAGAAAATAGGAATTCTATTTAGGATATATTAAGGAGTTCAATCAGGGAAAGAGATTGAGGTAGTGAAAGATGATCTGTCACTATCAGGTGTATTGACTGGCAGGCTACTGTCGGCTCAACTTTTGGCAACTAGTTCAGTCTGATGATTACTGGATAGCCATGCTTTTAGCCCTTTACTCTCAAAGCAAATGGAGGAATGTTTTTTTCTTGCCGAAAGGGGTGCCAAATTACTGCCAGGAAACACCGTATGCAGCTTGCCGCATCTTTCATGCACAGCTGCCTGTATGTCTGACGCCTCTCTCCGCCTCCTGCAGTGTCACCCACCTCCCACTGTCTCTGCTACCACAAGCAACAGAAGCTGCAGCAGCCAGTTCATTATCAACAACATGATGGAATAACTGTTAACACCTATTTTTAATATTCCATCTGTTTTGTGTGGAATCACTGTAGCCAACACCAAACAAAATAAAGAGTACATCTTTATTTAAACATAATTGATAAAAGAATCACACTGATAGTATATTAAAATTCACAATCCAAAATGGAACCCACATGACATGGCCTTTAGTACCTAAATAATAGTCCGATGTCTCAAAGTTAAATTATATAGATTGGTTAATATGAGCCCCCACTGTTATTTTTAAAGGCTGCTACTGACCTGAGTTTCCATTATTACGCTCAATTGGCATCACACAAAGCATTGCAGGGAAAGTCATTTAACATCTTATATTGCCCATAACCACCATAAATGTAAGATAGTAATATTATACCAGACCAAAGGATCCAAAGAGCCACAGAATCGTCACCCCCGACGTGCATTTCGCTCAGACCTTTGTCCAGGGGGCGTATCTATCACCCGGTCTCCCTCTATTTTATATCTATATTGACCAATCACATGTCAATTCACTCATGTATTGCATAAATTACTAATTTATGTACCTGAATGTTCACAAATATGGCGCCATTGCGTGCATATACTCTGCGCCTCCCCATCCCACAGGGTCCCACCCAAGAGCGTGCACGTCACTACGCCCAGTGATATAATAGGCTAACAGTTCCCTTATGCCCCCTCTCCTCAGGCCTGACCTTTAGACAAAAAAATATTTCAGAAGAGGGGCATTCATGTTCTCTCTTGGCTCCCACAATCTTTCCTCCGGGCCAAATCCCTTCCAGTCTACCAAGTCCTAACTCTACTCCTCTTCATGCCCAGAATATCTTTATCTCGTAGATGTTCTCCTCACTGATAGGAGTATGCTTCTTGAAGAAGCGATTAAGGATGACCGGCTTAAACAGGGAGGCATGGAAAGAATTTGGTATCCAGAGAGGCAAGCAACTTTAACTTGCAGGACACAGCATTAATTCTTCTGATTATTTCAAATTGACCAAGGAACCGAGAACCAAATTTGTAGGAGGGTACTTTAAGCCTGATGTACGTGGACGAAAGCCACACCTTATCACTGGGGGGAAACTGAGAACTCCAGCATCTCTTATCGACAAACCCCTTCATCCATACAGATGCTTACTTCAGGAAGGTCTCGGTCTCATTCCAAATCTTAGAAATCTCTAATTTGCCACAGGAATGCCTGAAGTAGACGCCACTGGAACTGGGATATTAAGTTGCTGGCTGTAAACGACAAAGAACGGTGACTCCTTGGAAGCGTCACTGAAATGGTTATTATAAGAGAATTCTGCCCAAGGCAAAAGTTCGACCCAGTTGATGAAGATTAGTGAAGTGGCGCAAAATGTTGGTAAGAATTTGGTTGACACATTCCACTTGACCACTGGATTTTGGATGGTATGCTGAAGAGAAATCAAGGGATACATTTAACAACTTGCAGAGAGTTCTCCAGAACTTTGTTGCAGAGGAGTGAAATATGCTATTTTTGAGAACTGACCCACCACCACCCAAATAATGGTGCCACCAGAGGAAATGGGCAAGTCGTAATGAAGTCCATGGCTATCTGTTGCCAGGGAGCCACAGGAAGAGGAAGCAGAAGGCCAGCTGGACGTTGTTTGGAAGTCTTATTCTGTGCACATGAAGGGCAAGCATGGATGGCCACCAGTAACGTTGAGCGATGATTCTGAAAGTCTTTCTCTGGGGCATTTCCTTTAAAATGGCAGGTCATGTCGATCAGTGAAAGACCTGCTTCCTGACTGTTTCTGAAATTAAAGTCTTTCCTGACAGAATCTCGGATAGCTTGACAGGACAGGCGATAATTTTGGCGGGATCGATGATATGCCGAGGAGTCTTTTCTTCTCAGCTAGAGCATCTGCCTTAACGTCCTTGTCTGAAGCACGAAAATGGAGGACAAAATCAAAACGAGCAAAGAACAGAGATATTCTGGCTTGGCAAAGCGTTAAGTCTCTGTGCAGACTGCAGGTATGTGAGATTTTTGTGTTCGGTATAAATCCCCACTGGATAAGCCGCTCTTGCCATTCCTCGAGAGCCATTTTAATTGCCAATAACTCTGTCACCAACCGAGTAATTGCGCTCAGGAGCAGAGAAGGCTTTAGAGAAGAAGCCACAGGTTCTTGTTTTTTCCGGATGAAGATTTCTGAGAAAGCACTGCCCCAGTCTACTTCAAGATAGAATTGTTTACTGGCATCCAGACAATGAAGTAATGGAGCAGAGGAGAAGGCACATTTCAAGGAATGGAAGGCAGATTCTGCTTCATCAGTCCAATTCTTGTGATTTGCTCCTTGCAGGTCAAGGCAGAGATGGGAACTGTCTAAGAGAAGTGTGGTATGAATTGGCAGTAGTAATTTGCGAACCCTAGAAAACGTTGAATTGCCTTAAGACCAGAAGGACGAGGTGACTTTAGAATGGCAGACAGTTTCTCGGGATCCAATTGCAGGCCAGTATCCAAGGAAAAGAAGCAAGGATTAAAGATGCACTTATCTAATTTGGCGTACAGCCATAATCAACATTAAAAGAAATAAACGTTTGAAATAGATCACTGTGTGTAATGAATCTATAATGAGTTTCACTTTTTGAATTGAATTACTGAAATAAATAAACTTTTCGATGATATTCTAATTCATTGAGATGCACCTGTAGCAGTCCTATGGTTCAAGTGTAAATCGGATCACTGTCTGTCCCCCGATGTGAGGCAAAAAGGAAGTTTGCTATATGTCGCTAGCTCTATTACACCAGCCAAAATGCTAATCTTTTCTCTCTGACAAGACATAGTTTTTTGGGGGTTTTTTATGTTTACTTTTACTGTGAATGACACAAAGGGTTAATTCTGCCAGCATACTGTGACACCAGTGATTAATTGGCACAGAAGAAAACACCAAAAGTACACACAATCGCTCTACTGTCCCTGCACTGATAAGGTACAACCTCTCCTGTTATTACCCTACCAATTTCTGCACTTGAGTCATACATAGTGTGTCATTAGGAGTATAGAACATACATAAAAGTAAATGACATTAATTCTTATGAAAATATGTTGAAATCTGAATCTCACTTCCTGCTGGGATTCATATCCCCACCTATCCCTTGAATGAAATTGATTGGCTCATGTGTTTTTTTTCAACTGTATTAACTACGTAAAAAGCACTGTAAGTGCCATCTCAGCATTGAAGGTGCGGCATATAGGTTGGCAGCACCCCAAGCATACGAATTCCCTCTATTAACCTTCTCCTTACCAGATGAACTTCTAGGGGGTGTTTCGTTTATTTTAATACATATCCAATAAATACTGTTTTTAATTGTTTTCTTTTGAGCTACTTATATTATACCAAACTTGCATAAAACTGCGCTGAGATAACCCCAGTGGACAAGGTCTAACACCTTCTTCTCTGCGTCCAAAGACAGGAGCATCTACGTGTGCCATCCAGTGCCATCCTACCTGAGGGTGATGTACCAAAGAAGGTAAAATACTAGATGGGCGATTATCACTGATTTTTCAAATACAGTTTTAAGTCTATATTCAACAGAGATATGGGATGGAAGTTCCCCAGTTTGTCAGACTTCCTGGGTTTTGGTAATGTAATAGTTGTGCACAAGATCTCTTTTGGGTTGATGTCAGACTATTGTATTGCATTAAAGTGGTATTCCGGTTGTGACAAGTTGTCCCTTTTCCACAGGATAGGGCATAACTATTAGGTTGGTAGTGCTCCTACTGCTGGGCCCCACATCGATTACAAGAACAGTGCACCAGTACCTCCTGCAGCCAACTGAAAAGAATGGAGCAGCTGGTCACACATGCATATGGCCGCTCCTTTTATTTTTATGGGAGTTCTGGAGATGGTAGAGTACGTCTCCCGTAGAAATGAATGGAGTGGTCACACACATATGCAACTGGCCACTCCGTTCTTTTCAGGGGGGCTGCAGGGGGTACAGGCCCTTCTGATCGGTGGGGGTCCCATCAGTCTAATAGTTATAACTTGTAGCACAAGGGTTCTGCAGGGTCTTAAAAAAAAAATTCATTTTATTGATTAAAACCCTGGGATTTTCCATTTTTGTGTTTTCGTTTTTCAGTCCCCGCCTTCCCATAGTCCTAACTTTTATTTTTCCATTCACATAGCTTTATGAGGGATTATTTTTTTGCGGGACAAGTTGTACTTTCTAATGGCACCATTTACGGTTGCATACCGTGTAGTAGGAAGCGGGAAAAAATTCCAAATGGGGTAGAATTGGGAAAAAACGCAATTCTGATAAAGGTTTGTTTTTGTTTTTTATTTTTTACACTGTACACTATGCAGTAACATTGACCTGTTATCTTCATTCTCCAGGTCAGTACAAAATTAAAACCTTTGAAGAGGGGAAACATAATATTTTTTTTCATAACCATATTCTGACCCCTATAACTTTTTTGGAGTTGTGTATGGGGCTATGGGAGGGCTAATTTTTTGCGGGATGATCTGTTCTTTTCAGTGATACCAATTTTAAGTGTGCGTGACTTTTTGATCACTTTTTATAAAAAATTACATGGATCTGACATCACGACCATACGAGTGGGGCTTCTGACAGAGGGGTTCATGGGAGGCTTGGTCATTAGGTCAGTGGAAATCATAGAGGGTGCAGGCATGTGACCACTCTCTCAATCTCCGGAGTGAGAGAGAAGTTGCGGTAGTACATTAGTAAGCTGCCGGGCCTGGCAGGGGAAGAACAGGGAAAAGGAAACATTTATACCTGAAAAAAACACTTCAAATCAAGATAATAAATATAGGGATAAAAAGGTTCTCCAGGAATAAAAAAATAAATAATGAAAATACTTAAATATTACTTTATTATAAATATATTCCCAAATACCTTTCATTAGTTATAATGGCTTGTGTTGTCTGGGGAGCAATAATCAGGTGCAATAAAATGGTCACCGTTCTATTAGTACACACAAAACCTGCCCTAATCACAGAGCAGGACAAGTTACTTCACAACACTGAGGTAAAGAGCTGCCTCATCCTCCTCTCTGCCCTACTTGGATTATGTTCTTAATATGGTGTTCCTAAGGAGACATGAAGTACAGAAACGAGGGTGGGGGATGTGGCTAATAAGCAGCAGCACTTGTATGTAGTCTCCATTACCACAGTCTGTTTTGTCTGCTGAGATTCAGCTGAAGATCTTATCAACTACAATTAGGTTTATATATATTTGGACACTGACCCATTTAGTTTTTTATTAGCTGTTTACTAAAACATATTCAAGTTATAGTTATATAATGGACATGGCCATAAAGTCCAGACTATTAGCTTTCATTTGAGGGTATCCACATTAAAATCGGATGAGGGATTTAGGAGTTTCAGCTCCTTTACATGTTGCACCCTGTTTTTAAAGGGACCAAAAATAATTGGACAATTGACTCCAAGGCTGTTTCATGGGCAGGTGTGGGCAATTCCTTAATTTTTACATTCTCAATTAAGCTCATAAATGACCGGGAGTTGATTTGAGGTGTGGTGCATTTTGAAGATTTTGCTGTGAAATAAAAATGCGGTCAAAGGAGCTCTCCATGCAGGTGAACAAAACCATCCTTCATCTGCGAAAACAGAAAAAAAAACATCTGAGAAATTGCTACACTATTAGGAGTGGCAAAATCTATTGTTTGGTACATCCTGAGAAAGAAAGCACTGGTGACTTCAACAATGCAAAAAGACCTGGACGCCCACAGAACACAACAGTGGTGGATGATTGCAGAATAATTACCATGGTGAAGAGAAACCCCTTTACAACAGCCAACCAAGTGAACAACGCTCTCCAGGATATAGGCATATCAATATCCAAATCTACCATAAAGAGAAGATTGCATGAAAGTAAATACACTGCACGGTGCAAGCCACTCATAAGCCTCAAGAATAAGAAGGCTAGATTGGACTTTGCTAAAAAAAATCTTTAAAAAAACTGCACACCTCTGGAAGAACATTCTTTGGACAAATGAAAGCAAGATCAATCTCTACCAGAATGATGGAAATAAAAAAGTATGCTGAAGGCATGGTACAGCTCATGATCCAAAGCATACCACATCATCTGTAAAACATGGTGGAGGCAGTGTGATGGCTTGGGCATGCATGGCTGCCAGTGGCACTGGGTCCCTAGTGTTTATTGATGATGTGACACAGGACAGAAGCAGCCGGATGAATTCTGAGGTTTTCAGAGACATACTGTGTGCTCAAATCCAGGCAAATGCAGCCAAACTGATTGGTCGGCGTTTCATAATACAGATGGACAATGACCCAAAACATAAAGCCAAAGCAATCCAGGAGTTTATTAAAGCAAAGAAGTGGAATATTCTTGAATGGCCAAGTCACCGGATCTGAACCCAGTGGATCATGCATTTCATTTGTTAAAGACTAAACTTCAGACAGAAGGGCCCACAAACAAACAGCAACTGAAAACCGCTGCAGTAAAGGCCTGGCAGAGCATTAAAAAGGAGGAAAAACAGCGTCTAGTGATGTCCATGAGTTCAAGACTTCAGACAGTCATTGCCACAAAGTGTTTTCAAAGTATTAGAAATTAACATTTTATTTACAATTATTTAATTTGTCCAATTACTTTTGAGTCCCTGAAATGAAAGGAATGAGTTAAAAAAATTCTTTAGTTCCTCACATTTTTATGCAATTAAAGTTGAAAGTCTGAACTTCAACTGCATCTGAATTGTTTTGTTCAAAATCCATTGTGGTAATGTAGAGACCAAAAATTAGAAAAATGTTGTCTGTCCAAATATATATGGACCTAACTGTATGTTCAGGATCATAATCCCTGATAAGTAGGAGAGGAGGATGAGGCAGCTCTTCAGCTCAGTTTTCTGAAATAACTTGTCCTGCTGTGTGATTAGGACATGTTTTGTGTGTACTAATAGGTGCCCATTTTATTTCTCCTAATGACTGCTCCCTAGACAAAACAAGCCATTATAACTAATGAAAGGTATTTGGGAATATATTTATAATGAAGTAATATTTCGGTATTTTTATTTTCTTAATTGGTGAAACTCTTTAAAGGCTTTATGCAATTTTAATGACATAATATTTCAGTTAATGTGAAAGACAATTGTTTGGGTGTCACTTTACGTAAATTAACTGCATTAAAAATGGATAGGATATTAGAATCTTGATATTCGCTCATCCCTAGTCTTAACTCCTTAGTGACCAGCCTGTTTTGGGCCTTAGTGACCAAGCGTTTTTCTTCCTTTTTTCATAGTCACGTGCCAAGAGCTATAACTTTTTTATTTTTCCATCTATAAAGCTTTATGAGGGCTTGTTTTTTGTGGGACAAGTTAGTTTTTAACCCTTTCATGACCAAGGGTCATTGATGCCCCAGTGTCCAGGTCAAAATTTACAAATCTGACATGCGTCACTTTATGTGGTAATTGCTTTGGAACACTTTTATTTATCCAAGCCATTCTGAGATTGTTTTCTCGTGACACATTGTACTTCATGATAGTCATAAATTTGAGTCAATATATTTCACCTTTATTTATGAAAAAATCCCAAATTTATAAAAAAAAAATTGAAAAATTCACAATTTTCAAAATTTCAATTTCTCTGCTTCTAAAACAGAAAGTCATACCTAATGAAATATTTACTACTTAACATTTCCCATATGTCTACTTTATGTTGGCATAGTTTTGGAACCGTCATTTTATTTTTTTAGGACGTTAGAAGGCTTAGAAGTTTAGAAGCAATTCTTCAAATTTTTAAGAAAATTTCTAAAACCCACTTTCTAAGGACCAGGTTCAGGTCTGAAGTCACTTTGTGGGGCTTACATAGTGGAAACCCCCCATAAATGACCCCATTGTAGAAACTACACCCCTCAAGTTACTCAAGACTGATTTTACAAACTTTGTTAACCCTTTAGGTGTTCCACAAGAATTAAAGGAAAATGGAGATGAAATTTCAAAATTTTACTTTTTTGGCAGATTTTCAATTTTATAAAAAAAAATTCTTTAACACATTGAGGGTTAACAGCCAAACAAAACTCAACATTTATTAACCTGATTCTGCGGTTTACAGAAACACCCCACATGTGGTCGTAAACTGATGTAAGGGCGCATGGCAGGGCGCAGAAGGAAAGGAACGCCGTATGGTTTTTGGAAGGCAGATTTTGCTAAACTGGTTTTAGATGCCATGTCCCATTTAAAGCCCCCCTGATGCACCCATACAGTAGAAACTCCCAAAAAGTGACCCTATTTTGGAAACTAGGGGATAAGGTGCCAGTTTTATTGGTACTATTTTGGGGTACATATGATTTTTAATTGCTCTATATAAATTTTTTTGTGAGGCAAGGTAACTGAAAAATGGCTGTTTTGGCACAGTTTTTTTTGTTTTTTACAAGATTCATCTGACAGGGTAGATCATGTGCTATTTTTATAGAGCAGGTTGTTACGGACGCAATGATATCAAATATGTCTACTTTATTTGTTTGTTTCAGTTTTACATAATAAAGCAATTTTGAAAAAGAAATTGTTTTTGTGTGTCCATTTTCTGAACGCCATATGTTTTTTATTTTTCTGCCGATCGTTTTGTGCAGGGGCTCGTTTTTTGCAGAAAGAGTTGAGGTTTTTATTGGTACCATTTTTGGGTACATAGGATTTTTTGATCATTCATTATTACACTTTATGCGGCAAGGTGACCAAAAAATTTGCTGTTTTGGAACAGTTTTTATTTATTTTTACAGCGTTTATCTGAGGGGTTAGGTCATGTGACAGTTTTATAGAGCAGATAGTTACGGACGTGGAAATACCTAATATGTATACTTTTTCTTATTTATTTAAGTTTTACACAATAATAGCATTTCTGAAACCAAAAAAATTGTTTTAATGTCTCCATAGTCTGAGAGCCATAGATTTTTTTTATTTTTTGGGCGATTGTCTTAAATAGGGTATCATTTTTTGCGGGATGGGGTAACTGTTTGGTACTATTTTGGGGGTCATAAGCCTTTTTGATCGCTTGCTGTTGCACTTTTTGTGATGTAAGGTGACAAAAATGGCTTTTTTTACGCAGTTTTATTTATTTATTTATTTTTAACATTTTTTATGGTGTCTATCGGACGGGGTCTATCATGTGATATATTTATAGAGACGGTCGTTACGGATGCGGTGATACCTATTATGTGTATTTTTATAGGAAAAAGCTATTTCTTTTTTTAATTTTACATGTTTATTTATTTATTTTTACTTTTATTATTTTCACTTTTTTTTTTTTATCAAGTCCCTCTTGGATCTTGAAGATCCAGTGGGGCTGATGGCTGTACTATACTTTGCAATGCTCTTGCATTGCAAAGTATAATACAATCAGATGCCCTGTAGGTGGCAACAGCGGACGCTTTTGCAAAGCGTCCGGTTGCCATGGCAACGCAGCAGCCCCAATGGTGCAGAGAGGGAGCCCCCTCCCTCTATTAACCCCATGGATGCCGCTGCCGCGGCATCTATGGGGTTACAGCAGAGTGTCAGCATAGAGCGGACACTCTCTGATGATGGCGGCTCAGGAATGGAGCCGCCGCCATCACACACAGCAGGGGGACCACACGGCATGGGGGCAGCGCTGAAAAGGGGGGGGGGTGTCTCGGCCAGCATTCAGGGGGCAGGAGGAATGTATGGGGCGAAGAGGGGCGGACCGCAGGAGGCAGGAGAAAAGCGCTTCAGCGGCAGGCGGACACAAGGGGGGGCTTGGAGGGGCACACATAGGGGGCACAGATCGGGGAGGGGGGGGCACGAGGACACATTACCTGATTTCAGACTCTGATCTGCAGAGCGCAGATCAGAGACTGAAACCGGCATTTTTTCACTGCCGCGATCCGATTGGTTAGTCTGCACAGACTAACCAATCGGATCGATTGTCGGCAAGGGGCCACTCTGATTGGTCCCTTGCCGGCATTACTGAACTGTATGCTGTCCGTAACAGCAGCAGGACAGGGGAAGAAGCTTTAATCCAAGCGCTTTGCAGCGCTTGGATTAAAGAGCTGCCATGACGTCTATACACGTGGTAGCTGCACGGGGTATGTGCAGCTATCACGTATATATATACAGATTGTGGTCGGGAAGGGGTTAATGGCGCCATGGGTACACATAACTTTCTGATTTACTTTTAATAACTCTGTCTGGGAGGGAGATGGGAAAAATAGCAATACTGCCAATGCGTTGTTAAGTTATAAATAAAGGTGTTAATTTTTCGGTATAAATAACATATCTTCTCTGGGTCAGTACGATTACAGTGATGCAAAATACATATTTTTTTTTTTTTACATTTTACTACTTTTTTGCAATAAAACCCCTTTTTAAAAAAAATATATATATTTTTGCATTGCCGCGTCCCAAGACCCATAACTTTTTTTCTTTTTCTTTCTATGGGGTTGTGTGAAGGCTTGATTTTTGCGGGACGACGTGTATTTTTCATTGGTATCATTTTGGAGTAAATGGCGCTTTTTGATCACTTATTACGTTTTTACGACGTTCACTGTAGGGGATAATTTTCATGATATTTATGTAGTCCGGGTCGTTACGGATGCGGCAATACCAAACATATGGGGAAGATTTTATTGATTTTTGCAATTTTTTTCATTGAAAAGTGTATTTTCTTTTTTTTTTTTTTATCATTTTACTTTTTATTGAAATAAAGATTCACATGAACACCAAAAAGGAGTTCTTAGTTTTTGTACAGTTGAAAATAAGAACAAAAAGATGCGAAGATAGTGGTGAACGCAGACGCCATAGACAAATATGGGAAATCAAGAATTATATGAGCAATACAGCATTAGAATGATTAAAGTGCTGTAACATTTTACTCAATAACACCCTCCCACCCACTCCTTCCCAACTTGAGCAGAGAGACTACAATGTCAGCACATTAAAGACAATCATACGTCTGGGAAACAAGACAGAGCTATCTGAGTATAGTGGCTCAGACAATCAGTCACTACATAGCAACTTTGTAGAACGCCTGGGGAGGGAGTGTAACAAGGTCAGTTGTCCCCGTACGCAATCCTAAACTAACGCTTGTGAAGCTAGTTGCGCAGACTCAACCCATCCTTGCCAAAGAGATAAAGACTTATTTGGACAATTTCGTTTAACATTTACCCCTCTTTCAAGTCTTAGGGTTACATTCATCCTATTAATAAACTCTTGCCTTGTGGGCGGAGCCTCCTGTATCCAATGTTTAGCGATCAGTACCCTAGCCTGAGACAGTAGTCTGTAAATAAATAATGAATTCCTGTCCCCCTGTCCCGGGAAATCTAGTAGCCCCAGCACACAGACCCTAGGGTCATCAGGTAAACGTATCTGAGTTGCCGTCGCTATAATACTTCTAACATTCTCCCAATAGGGTCGCAGCCGTGGGCAACTCCAGATCATATGAAGCAATGTCGCTTCCGCTTCACCACATCTAGGGCACATTGAATTCGGATGAACACCAATCCTGAAAAGAAATTGGGTCCTATATACTCGGTGTATAAGGAACAATTGTGACAATCACTGGGATTCACTAATAGTTAAAGAGGGAGTAAGGGCCAAAATATCCAAGATCCTTCTCCCACTGGGCCTTTGCCCTAATGGTAGTAGATGAGGAGGTAGTATCAATAATATATCTATAAAGCAAAGATATGAGGCCTTTAGTAGAGGAACCACTTTAGTGCTTAATCACGGAAGGAGAGCCAGCTGTCCGCACTCCCCTTGTAAAAATTTAAAAAATGCTGTATTGGGCAAATTAAATTCTTCCTGCAACTGGATGAAGGATTTAAAAACACCCGATTTAAGTTGTCCCAAGAACAATAGACCCCTCTTCTCCCATGGAGAAAAACCTTCTAAACAAAACAGCTCTGGTAATTGAGGGTTACGCCATAGAGGGGTAACCTCACAGAAACCAGTAATACATATCAGATTTTTAAATTTAGACCATACTTTGGTCACAAAGGACAGTGTGGGAAGTGTTCCATGAACCGACCGGGAGCAACCCAATTCCACTGTGGCAATAGGAGCCTTCTGTTTCGTGACAAATGAAACAATGGCAGCCGAGGAGTCCAACTCACCAGTTTGAAGCCACCCTTTAAAATGTTGCAGCTGGGCAGCAATGAAGTAAAACCACGGATTCGGCAGGGATAATCCACTCCTCTCTTTACTTTTTTGGAGCGTTTCAATACTTATCCTTGGTTGTTTTTTCTTCCAAATGATGGATCTAAAAATCCCCTGAATTTTAAAGAACAAACGCTGTGGGATCCAGACTGGAGAGTTGTGGAGAAGATATAACAACTGAGGCATAAGTACCATTTTTATCAGGTTACTGTGACCAATAACCGATAAAGACAATTTGCACCAAGTATTAGATTTAGTGACAAATTTAGCAATCAGAGGTTCGAGATTTACCTTAATATAGTCAGTCGGGGATGGAGTCACCGTCACCCCTAAATACACTGCTCAAAAAAATAAAGGGAACACTTAAACAACACAATGTAACTCCAAGTCAATCACCCTTCTGTGAAATCAAACTGTCCACTTAGGAAGCAACACTGAGTGACAATCAATTTCACATGCTGTTGTGCAAATGGGATAGACAACAGGTGGAAATTATAGGCAATTAGCAAGACACCCCCCAATAAAGGAGTGGTTCTGCAGGAGGTGACCACAGATCACTTCTCAGTTCCTATGCTTCCTGGCTGATGTTTTGGTCACTTTTGAATGCTGGCGGTGCTTTCACTCTAGTGGTAGCATGAGACGGAGTCTACAACCCACACAAGTGGCTCAGGTAGTGCAGCTTATCCAGGATGGCACATCAATGCGAGCTGTGGCAAGAAGGTTTGCTGTGTCTGTCAGCGTAGTGTCCAGAGCATGGAGGCGCTACCAGGAGACAGGTCAGTACATCAGGAGACGGGGAGGAGGCCGTAGGAGGGCAACAACCCAGCAGCAGGACCGCTACCTCTGCCTTTGTGCAAGGAGGAACAGGAGGAGCAAAGCCAGAGCCCTGCAAAATGACCTCCAGCAGGCAACAAATGTGCATGTGTCTGCTCATGTGCATGTGTCAGACTCCATGAGCGTGATATGAGGGCCTGACATCCACAGGTGGGGGTTGTGCTTACAGCCCAACGCCGTGCAGGACGTTTGGCATTTGCCAGAGAACACTAAGATTGGCAAATTCGCCACTGGCGCCCTGTGCTCTTCACAGATAAAAGCAGGTTCACACTGAGCACATGTGACAGACGTGACAGAGTCTTGAGACGCCGTGGAGAACGTTCTGCTGCCTGCAACATCCTCCAGCATGACTGGTTTGGCATTGGGTCAGTAATGGTGTGGGGTGGCAATTCTTTGGAGGGCCGCACAGCCCTCCATGTGCTCGCCAGAGGTAGCCTGACTGCCATTAGGTACCGAGATGAGATCCTCAGACCCCTTGTGAGACCATATGCTGGTGCGGTTGGCCCTGGGTTCCTCCTAATGCAAGACAATGCTAGACCTCATGTGGCTGGAGTGTGTCAGCAGTTCCTGCAAGACGAAGGCATTGATGCTATGGACTGGCCCGCCTGTTCCCCAGACCTGAATCCAATTGAGCACATCTGGGACATCATGTCTCGCTCTATCCACCAACGTCACGTTGCACCACAGACTGTCCAGGAGTTGGCAGATGCTTTAGTCCAGGTCTGGGAGGAGATCCGTCAGGAGACCGTCCACCACCTCATCAGGAGCATGCACAGGCGTTGTAGGGAGGTCATACAGGCACGTGGAGGCCACACACACTACTGAGCCTCATTTTGACTTGTTTTAAGGACATTACATTAAAGTTGGATCAGCCTGTAGTGTGTTTTTCCACTTTAGTTTTGAGTGTGACTCCAAATCCAGACCTCCACAAAGTATTTCAGAAGAATATTTAATTAATTCAGATCTAGGATGTGTTATTTTTGTGTTCCCTTTATTTTTTTGAGCAGTGTATTTAAACCTGTCAGTCACCTGCAAAGGTAAACCTCCAATATCTAATGAAGCCAGTAGTGGATTCAATGGAAGGATTGTGGACTTATCCCAATTAATGGTGAGTCTGGAATAAGTCCCAAATCCAACAATTTCCTGCATTATAGAATCTATGGAATTTTGCAGGTCTCCCACATATAGTAAAAGGTAGTGTTGAGCGCGAATATTCGAATATCGAATTTTTTTCGCGAATATCGGCACTTCGCTAATTCGCGAATATTTCGAATATAATGATATAAATTCGATATTTTGAATATTCGTTTTTTTTTTATTGTTATATTTTTTTCTTTCCCACTTCCCTAAAGTTGTTCTTACCTGTCCTTCCTGGCTTCCTGGCTGCTCCAGTCAGTGCCCGTTGCCGCTTCTGCCGACTTCCGTGCTCATTGAGCGTCCCTAGCACCATGGGAACGTCTCCATATACTAGAATGTACTGTCGGATTTGAGAATTACGTGAAAAATCGCAATTTGATTATTTCAAGTTATAAAATTCGAATTTCGATTTTAACTTGGCACTGCTATATTTAATTCTAGCCTAATATAGAATATAGCAGTGCTAAGTTAAAATCGAAATTCGATTATTATAACTTGAATTAATCGAATTGCGATTTCAACTTGGACCTGGTTTACTATGGTTGGCTTGGTAGAATTAGCGAATATGATGAATGTATTCGTCATATTCCACAAAACGAATATAACGAATGTATTCGTCATATTCCACAAAACGAAGATAACTGTATTATATAAGTATTCTGCATCTTCATTTTAGCTACCTGTTCATCAACTTCGCTAATTCTAGCAATCATATAGGAAAGTTTACTATAGAGACAGCTAAGTTTTTAATTCGCTATGCGATTATATTACTTTGCTTTTTTTTTATAAATTGAATAATTATAATAATTATCAGGTATTATAATTATTCTATTTTATTTTATTTTTTTAAAAAGCAGTCATATAATTGCATAGCGAATTAAACTTAGCTGTCTCTATAGTAAACTTTCCTATATGATTGCTAGAATTAGCGAAGTTGACGAATAGGTAGCTAAAACGAAGATGCAGAATACCTCGTTATCTTCGTTTTGTGGAATATGACGAATACATTCGTTATATTCGTTTTGTGGAATATGACGAATACATTCGTCATATTCGCTAATTCTACCAAGCCAACCATAGTAAATCAGGTCCAAGTTGAAATCGCAATTCGATTATTTCAAGTTATAATAATCGAATTTCGATTTTAACTTAGCACTGCTATATTCCATATTAGGCTAGAATTAAATATAGCAGTGCTAAGTTAAAATCGAAATTTGAATTTTATAACTTGAAATAATCGAATTGCGATTTTTCACGTAATTCTCAAATCCGACAGTACATTCTAGTATATGGAGACGTTCCCATGGTGATGGGGACGCTCAATGAGCACGGAAGTCGGCAGAAGCGGCAACGGGCACTGACTGGAGCAGTCAGGAAGCCAGGAATCCAAAGGACAGGTAAGAACAACTTTAGGGAAGTGGGAAAGAAAAAAATATAACAATAAAAAAATAAAAAAATTCAAGTTATAATAATCGAATTTCGATTTTAACTTAATTCTAGCTTAATATGGAATATAGCAGTGCTAAGTTAAAATCGAAATTCGATTATTATAACTTGAATTATTCGCATTGCTATTTCAATAGGAGAGTAGCCTTTAAGTTAAAATCGCAATACGCGATTATTTAAATCGCATATTAATCGCGATAACAAGAATAATGACGAATATTCTATTTCGACGAATATAAAACGAATATTCTATCGAATATTCGCGAATTTCGGCGAAATCGAATATGGCACCTGCCGCTCATCACTAGTAAAAGGTCATCCGCGTATAGCGAGACCCTCTCTTCCCAGTGACCCACCTGGAAACCCTGCCAGTGCGATGTACGCAACAAACAGGCAAGAGGCTCAATGGCTATTGTGAACAGCAAGGGTGACAAGGGACAACCCTGCCGAGTACCCCTGTGTAAAGGGAAATATCCAGAGAGCATCCTGTTCGCCCTAATTCTCGCAACTGGGGAGTGATACAACAACCGTACCCAGGAGATAAAACCGTTGCCAAAGCCCATAGCTGCCAGGATTTCCCATAAGTAACACCATTCTATACTGTCGAAGGCCTTGGCAGTGTCTAAGGACACCACGGCCCGACAGCCCCCTGTGTGTATCGGTCTTTGTATATTAAGAAACAACTGTCTAAGATTAACGGCTGTACTTCTATCTGGCATAAACCCAGATTGTTCTTTGTGTATTAGCGGAGAGATGACCTTATTGAGCCTGTTGGCTAGTAGTTTGACATCGTTTGGTAAAAGAGAAATGGGCCTGTAAGATTCGGGTTGAGTTAGATCCTTATTTGACTTTGGAATCACTACAACTATAGCTTCGCGTATAGATGCAGGCAAGATACCAACCTGTAAGGCCTGATTAAACATATTTAGTAAGAGAAGACACTCCCTATATCATCAAAACTATGAATTAACACATGTGGAATTATATACATAACAAACAAGTGTGAAACAACTGAAAATGTCATATTCTAGGTTCTTCAAAGTAGCCACCTTTTGCTTTGATTACTGCTTTGCACACTCTTGGCATTCTCTTGAGGAGCTTCAAGAGCTAGTCCCCTGAAATGGTCTTCCAACAGTCTTGAAGGAGTTCCCAGAGATGATTAGCACTTGTTGGCCCTTTTACCTTCACTCTGCGGTCCAGCTCACCCCAAACCATCTCGATTGGATTCAGGTCCGGTGCCTGTGGAGGCCAGGTCATCTGGCGCAGCACCCCATCACTCTCCTTCATGGTCAAATAGCCCTTACTTTCAAAGTTTTCCCAATTTTTCGGCTGACTGACTGACCTTCATTTCTTAAAATAATGATGGCCACTCGTTTTTCTTTACTTAGCTGCTTTATTCTTGCCATAATACAAATTCTAACAGTCTATTCAGTAGGACTATCAGCTGTGTATCCACCGGACTTCTCCTCAACGCCACTGATGGTCCCAACCCTATTTATAAGGCAAGAAATCCCACTTATTAAACCTGACAGGGCACATCTGTGAAGTGAAAACCATTTCAGGGGACTACCTCTTGAAGCTCATCAAGAGAATGCCAAGAGTGTGCAAAGCAGTAATCAAAGCAAAAGGTGGCTACTTTGAAGAACCTAGAATATGACATATTTTCAGTTGTTTCACACTTGTTTGTTATGTATATAATTCCACATGTGTTAATTCATAGTTTTGATGCCTTCAGTGTGAATCTACAATTTTCATAGTCCTGAAAATAAAGAAAACTCTTTGAATGAGAAGGTGTGTCCAAACATTTGGTCTGTACTGTACATTTAGTATAACGTCATCCTCAGCGGAAAGATCCAGGAGTCCATATTGTCGCGATTCTAGAATGGCCTTCTTGGGAACGAATCACCCTTGTTAATAATCTACCCGTGCTCTCACCCGCCTCAAAATATTTTTGTTGAAGAAAATACTGCTTATTGTTAGCTACAGTGCTGCCCATAATTATTCATACCCCTGGCAAATTTTAACTTAAAGTTGGGCCTCATGCACACGGCCGTGTTCCGTGGTAATACGGCCTAGATTCCTGTTGAGAGCAGGAGTGCATGGCGTCATTGGTTGCTATGACGCGTGAGCTTCATGCCACCGCTGCACTACAGTAATACACTCGTATAGTGTATTACTGTAGTGCAGCGGCACTGTATATGTAGTAAATGCTCATTAAGCTTAGCTTGCGCCTCTCTCCATTTGGCCTCCACATGTGGGGATGAGGCACTTCCCACATCCGTACCTCCAGGTGCATGGCCTCAGTCAGTGCTCTAGATTTAGTTTTGCGCCTCTGGATCCTCTGAATAAAGAGGCCCAGGGCATACGCCTTCATGGCATCCCAAACCTAACTCAAGGATGCAGACCCTACATTATTATCAAAAAATTCCACAATAAGTCTGGTCAGTGGTTCCTTCTCGTCCAATAATTGTATCCAGAATGGATTAAGCTTCCAGAGTGTCATGCCTCGGCGACTCCCAGATTCTTCAAACTTCAGTTCGAGATGACACATAAGAGGAGGCATCCAGAGACCCAATAGGCAAATCTATCATGGACAGGGAGGAGTGGGAGGCTGAAAAACATGAAAATTGTCTCTCCACTTGAAATCTAATCCTCCAAAGATCCTACAGATCCACCTCCCTCAATAGTCTTGCCAATGAGGTCTCTCCGGTAGGCGCCGAAGCCTGAGGCGACGGAAACCTGTCCAAAGCAGGATCAAGACAATTATTGAAATCTCCTAGCAACATAATAGTGATCTGCGGGTTGTGAGAAATCCAGTCCAAAATCACCTTGATTGCCACAGTGGAATACGGAGGTGGAACATAGACAGCCACCAACAGGAATTGTACCCTGAAGATGCAATAGTGACAAACATAACGCCCGTCCGTGTCTAATTTGCTAGAATGGTATACAAATGGGATGGCTCTATGAACTAGGATACTAACCCCTCTGGCTTGTGAAGAAAAGGTGGAATGGAAGGCTTGTGAAATCCAATGCTTAGCAAGAAGTCTATGGTGCTGACTCGACAAATGGGTCTCAGTAAGACATAAAATGACTGGTTGATAATGTTGAACAGCCGTAAAAACCGCTTGACTCTTGATTGGACTGCCCAAGCCTCTAACATTCCACACTATTTTAGTTTTACCCGCCATCACTCAAAGGTAAGTATAAAGGAAGGACAGTAAGTAATCCGCTATCCCGGAGCCCAGCGCCTAACAATAGTATGATGAGAAACGTTGTCTCTCTGCTCACATAAATCCCCAGAAAAATATAAGAATAGTATACGCAAAAAGGGACAGTCTCAGTAAACTTTCCTGCAACCCACAACATAGAAAGCAAAAACAAGTCCACATGAGAAGTAGACATAAAAAACATCAGAACTCCAAAACAACAGCCCCGGCCATTAATAAGAAATTATGACAAGCGACTGTTTAGTCCTGTGCGGTATCAAAAGACCACCACAGCAGCAAGCAGCGCCCCTGAGAAAACATGTATATAAGTCCACATCAGGAAAGGGCAAAGAATCATTTTAACAGCAGATATTATCCTGCAAGAAAAAGTAAGGTTAGTGCAAATAGAAGGCAGAATACTCATCCGCCCGACTGTGAAAGCAAATGTCCATCATAGCTGCAGAAGAAGAGCATCTTCAGGTCTGCGACGCCGAAGCATCCCCTGGCATACCTGAAAGACATCCTGATTGTTCAATCCAGCGAGAGGCTTCCTCCGGTGAATCAAAAAAATGGGTTTTACCCTGAAATTGCACACGTAATTTAGACGGGTAAAGCATAGAATATTGTATTCCATGGGACCGCAGGGTGCGTTTCACATCCAAGAAGCGGGCTCTACGCTGTTGCAGTTCTGTTGAGAAGTCCGGAAAAATTTAAACTTTATATCCATCAATGGAAAGATGCGGATGATGCCGGGCTTTACGGAGAATAATATCCCTGTCTTGGAAATGTAGAAGCTTCATCAAGACTGTCCTGGGAGGGCCCCCTGGAGGCGCTGGACGAGATGGCACCCTGTGCGCTCTTTCAATAGCAAAAAAGGGAGACAGGGAGTCCTTAGCGACCGTATTTCTGATCCAATCTTCAAAAAAAATCGAACAGCATACTGTCCCTCAGCCCTTTCTGGGATTCCTATTAGGCGGAGATTACTGCGGCGGGACCTATTCTCTAGGTCATCCGTTTTATTTATCAGAAGTGTAATATTATGTATGACCTTGGCCAAGTCACACTTTACCGGTGGAACTTGATCCTCCAAACAACCCACACGGTCCTCAATTTCTGTAACTCTTTCTGTTATTTTCCGCATATGTTGCCGGATAAATGACATATTTTCCTGTAGCGATCCCACCCAAGTATTTGAAGTAAGCAATGTGGAGCTGCAGTGCTGTACTGCAGCATATATATCTTTACTAGTTGGTTCCAGGATCTGTGGCAAAGGAAGGACCGGAGACCCTGCCTGGGCCACATGGGCCTGAGCTGGAGCCGCAAGGTGGGCCTCTGGGGCTAACTCCTTCTGAACTGCATGTTGTCCGCCATCTTGCGTATCAGGGGCCACTTCTTTATTATCGGCGGTCGAGGCCTTATCAGGGGCCGCCAAAACAGGAGGGGAGCCCACATCTGCAGAACTGCCCGCAGGAGAGGAGACCTGGGCATATTGCTCCAGTAGTGCCGCGATCTCCGCCGCTTTAGCTGGCGCGGCGGCGCCATGTTGTTTCACTGGGGTAGGTCCCGGCGCCTCCCATTCTTTCTTACCCGATCGAGTCATGACCAACGGGGGGTCCACTGAATGATGAGGCACTAGTCAAGCTGCTGCAGCCGTCCGGAGCCAGATCAGGCAGTATAGCCGCAGGATGAAGCTGGGAGCATTCAGGAGCTCAGCGAAGTGCGGCTTTCTACATTGCCGGTCAGGCCACGCCCCCTGAAAAGCGTATTTTCAATGAAAAAAAAAAAGCTGCATTTTTTATTGAATAAATGATAATTTTTTTTTTATATATATATATATATATATATATTTTTTTTTTTTACCACTTAATAGTCCCACAAGGGGACTATAACAGACAGTATTTTGATTGCTTTTACAATGCAATGCACTATCCCTATAGTGCATTGCATTTTAATGGCAATGCTAGTCTAACATTGACCAGCAGGCTGCGTCAGAGAGGCGCAGCCTGCTGGAAATTAGTGAAGGTTGGTTTGGGGCCTACATCAGACCCCTGCTAGCCTTCACACACATCGGCACCCCGCAATCGCATTTGCAGGGTGCCGATGGGAGACGGAGGGAGTCCGCTCCCTCTGTCAGCAATTTACATGTGGCGGGCCCCATTGCCCACGGCATGTAAAGTGTTAAACAGCCCAGTTTGGCACTCCTGCCGGTCTGGGCTGTTAGAGCAGGGCCGCGGCTCTCATGTGAGAAAAGCGGCGGCCCAGCCTAAGGCCCCTTAGATAAAACACATATGGGTGGTCACTAAGGGGTTAATCATGCAACCTCTGGTTTACAGATTTTAGCATGTTCGCTTGTAAGGGGTAATAGGTAAATTTGTTTGAGGGGGTATAAATTAATAATGCTATTGGAAAGCAGGAGTTTCATCTCATTATATTTGCAGTCTCTTGCAGAAATACTGATAAAATGTCCCACTGATATATGCCTTATGAGCACACCAAAGAGTAGCAGGAGGTGTATTGAAATGGAAATATTCAGACAGAAGATCAGACACATTTGGGGAGAATGAAGAAAATAAGCAATTCATTTTCCACAGAGCTGAAGAAGGATTGTTAATCTGCTCAGAAACAGACACAGAGACTGGGCATGATCCGACCAGCAAATACATACAATGTTGGATGATACTGTGTGTTGAAATAACAAATGACTGGTTAAAAAAATAACTAAGGCAATAAGTTTTATGGGGGTACAAAAAAAATCTCGCTCAGTCAAATATAGTCTTCATACTTCAAGGTAACTTTTCTGCTGTACTAGCTTAAATAAGTTGGTAGGGGTACACAACCAAAGATGTTAGGCTAGCATATAAAAGAATATGTGTGTAGATAAATAGAAAGTCTCACACATATATAATTGATAAATCTTTATTAATAGAAAGACACAAATAATAGATAATACACATACAGCGGTACAATTAGTGGTTAAAAATGCAGGAGGATAAAGTGACAAGTGCACGGAGCCACCAATAGTCCTAGACTGGTAAGTCAAATAATACATAGGGTTGAATGAGACACAGTGTTGTCTATACTGCTGTGATAAATGGTAATTACCTATAAATAACCACACAGAAGACACGTAGTCTCAATTATGCCACCACATGTCACAAAAAAAAATATATACATAGGTCGCAATAATATTGCAGGGAGGTCAGCAAGACAATGTGAACAAGGCCAAGTAGCTGACCTGCCTGCAACAAGCAATACAAAATACAATAGACAGTGGAGCAGCCTATACTAACAAGACGAGGATGAGGTGATGGCTCCTGGCCCGAAGCGCGTTTCGCCTCGCTTCTTCAGGGGGCGTATAGTTTCTCCTGATCACAGGCCAGGTATAAATACCCCTGTAATCTATCAACTTCTCTAAAACTCCCACCAAAATAGCCAATAGTGAAGGGTCCCAGAGGAGACTCCTAACTGGGCGATGTCCATCAGCTATGCCACGGGTGCCCTGTATCGTTGGAATTGAATACATCGTCTTGATGCAACCTGCCCATTCAGGCTCCCCTTCTCTTTCCTCCCCTTCTCCTGCCCCATCGCTCTATCTGTTCTTGGAGATAGTTTATATCCCATTGGGCCGTCTAGCATTGTCTCCAGCCACACCAACGGGTTGTGATCTGTGAGTAAGGAAAAAGGTTGTCCATACAAGTAGGGCTGTAACTTTTTGAGGGCCCACACCACGGCCAGGCACTCCTTCTCAATGGCGGTGTAGCTTACTTCTCGTGGCAATAACTTTCGGCTCAAGTAAGCTACGGGGTGTTCTCCGCCATCGGCTCGAACTTGGCTCAGCACTGCTCCCAATCCAAACATTGAAGCGTCTGTGTGAACAAGAAATCTTTTAGTTGGATCAGGAGCAGCAAGTACGGGAGCATTAGTTAGAGCAGTCTTTAGTTGTTGGAATGCCTGATCACACTCTGGGGCCCAGACAACCTGTCGAGGAAGATTCTTACGTGTCAAGTCAGTCAGGGGTTTGGCCAGGGCGCTATAATTGGGCACGAATTTTCTATAGTACCCTGCGGTACCCAGAAACGCTAGCACTTGGGGTTTTTGTCCTAGGGGTGGGCCATTTAGCTACAGCTTCCACTTTAGCTGGTTCCGGTTTCTGTTGCCCGCTTCCCACCCGGTGGCCCAAGTACTGCACTTCGGCCATCCCTATATGACACTTGCTGGGTTTCAGTGTTAACCCTGCCTCTCCAATACGATCTAGGATGGCCCCTATGTATTGTAGGTGCTCTGCCCAGGTCTGGCTGAATATAGCGATGTCATCTAAGTAGGCACAGGCGTATTCCTGGAATCCGTCCAGTAACCGATCTACCATCCGCTGAAAAGTTGCCGGAGCGTTTTTCATCCCGAATGGCATGACCCGAAATTGATACAGGCCAAACGGGGTGACAAACGCCGACTTGGGGATGGCATCCTCGGCTAGTGGAATCTGCCAGTATCCCTTACATAAATCTATGGTAGTGAGATACTGGCCCCGTGCCATCTTATCCAGCAGCATCGGATAGGCATCAGACACCGTTTTGTCATTTAGCCTCCGGTAGTCGACACAGAAACGTGTCGCGCCGTCCTTCTTGGGTACCAGCACTACCGGCGATGCCCAGGGGCTATCGGAAGGTTCGATAACCCCTAGCTGCAACATCTCGTCAATTTCAGTTTTCATATGTGTCCTGACTGCTTCAGGGACGCGATATGGAGTCTGCCGCATAGGTAGCTGTCCCGGGGTTTCGACTCGGTGGGTGGCTAGTGGAGTGTACCCAGGCAAATTGGAGAAGGTAGCCCCTTTAGCTATAATCAGCTCTTGTACCTGGGCACGCTCCTGAGGGCTTAGCCGCTCCCCCAGCTGAACCCCCTTGGAGGGCTCTGTCTGTTCTTCCTGTTCTAATAGGTCAGGTAGGGGCAGATTCTCCTGATCCTCAGAGGCTGAGGCGCATATCGCCGCCACGTCCTCTATCCTCTCATGGTAGGGTTTGAGCATGTTTATATGGAGCATGCGTCTCTTCCCTACCCCTGAGCAGGGGCCAATCACATAGGTGGTGTCACATCTCTGTTCCACCACCTGGTATGGGCCTTGCCAGATGGCCTGCAGCTTGTCTGTGCGGACGGGTTTTAGAATCAAAACCTTCTGCCCCACTTGAAAGCTGCGGTCTCTGGCTCCCCTATCATACCAGCGGCGCTGGCGTTGCTGGGCCGCCCGGAGGTTGGTGCGCACAGTCTGAGTCAGCGCCTCCAGACGGTCCCGGAACTCCAGTACGTAAGATACGATAGGGGTTCCATCTGGGCTACTCTCACCCTCCCAATGCTCCCTAATTAGGTCTAACGGCCCTCGTACCCTCCTTCCAAACAGTAATTCAAACGGAGAAAACCCTGTCGATTCTTGGGGTACCTCCCTGTATGCGAAGAGCAGGTGGGGTAAAAACCGCTCCCAGTCTTTGTGCGCTTCTCCAAACGTACGGAGCATTTGTTTCAGCGTCCCATTAACCACTTCAGCCCCCAGTGCTTAAACACCCTGAAAGACCAGGCCACTTTTTACACTTCTGACCTACACTACTTTCACCGTTTATTGCTCGGTCATGCAACTTACCACCCAAATGAATTTTACCTCCTTTTCTTCTCACTAATAGAGCTTTCATTTGGTGGTATTTCATTGCTGCTGACATTTTTACTTTTTTTGTTATTAATCGAAATTTAACGATTTTTTTGCAAAAAAATGACATTTTTCACTTTCAGTTGTAAAATTTTGCAAAAAAAAACGACATCCATATAGAAATTTTGCTCTAAATTTATAGTTCTACATGTCTTTGATAAAAAAAAAATGTTTGGGTAAAAAAAAAATGGTTTGGGTAAAAGTTATAGCGTTTACAAACTATGGTACAAAAATGTGAATTTCCGCTTTTTGAAGCAGCTCTGACTTTCTGAGCACCTGTCATGTTTCCTGAGGTTCTACAATGCCCAGACAGTACAAACACCCCACAAATGACCCCATTTCTGAAAGTACACACCCTAAGGTATTCGCTGATGGGCATAGTGAGTTCGTAGAACTTTTTATTTTGTGTCACAAGTTAGCGGAAAATTATGATTTTTTTTTTTTTTTTTTTCTTACAAAGTCTCATATTCCACTAACTTGTGACAAAAAATAAAAAGTTCTATGAACTCACTATGCCCATCAGCGAATACCTTGGGGTCTCTTCTTTCCAAAATGGGGTCACTTGTGGGGTAGTTATACTGCCCTGGCATTCTAGGGGCCCAAATGTGTGGTAAGGAGTTTGAAATCAAATTCTGTAAAAAATGACCTGTGAAATCCGAAAGGTGCTCTTTGGAATATGGGCCCCTTTGCCCACCTAGGCTGCAAAAAAGTGTCACACATCTGGTATCTCCGTACTCAGGAGAAGGTGGGGAATGTGTTTTGGGGTGTCATTTTATATATATACCCATGCTGGGTGAGAGAAATATCTTGGCAAAAGACAACTTTTCCCATTTTTTTATACAAAGTTGTCATTTGACCAAGATATTTATCTCACCCAGCATGGGTATATGTAAAAAGACACCCCAAAACACATTCCTCAACTTCTCCTGAGTACGGGGATACCAGATGTGTGACACTTTTTTGCAGCCTAGGTGGGCAAAGGGGCCCATATTCCAAAGAGCACCTTTCGGATTTCACTCCTCATTTTTTCCTGAATTTGATTTCAAACTCCTTACCACACATTTGGGCCCCTAGAATACCAGGGCAGTATAACTACCCCACAAGTGACCCCATTTTGGAAAGAAGACACCCCAAGGTATTCCGTGAGGGGCATGGCGAGTTCCTAGAATTTTTTATTTTTTGTCACAAGTTAGTGGAAAATGATGATTTTATTTTTTTATTTTTTTTTTTTCATACAAAGTCTCATATTCCACAAACTTGTGACAAAAAATAAAAACTTCCATGAACTCACTATGCCCATTAGCGAATACCTTGGGGTCTCTTCTTTCCAAAATGGGGTCACTTGTGGGGTAGTTATACTGCCCTGGCATTCTAGGGGCCCAAATGTGTGGTAAGTAGGTAAATGACCTGTGAAATCCGAAAGGTGCTCTTTGGAATGTGGGCCCCTTTGCCCACCTAGGCTGCAAAAAAGTGTCACACATCTGGTATCTCTGTATTCAGGAGAAGTTGAGGAATGTGTTTTGGGGTGTCTTTTTACATATACCCATGCTGGGTGAGATAAATATCTTGGTCAAATGCCAACTTTGTATAAAAAAATGGGAAAAGTTGTCTTTTGCCAAGATATTTCTCTCACCCAGCATGGGTATATGTAAAATGACACCCCAAAACACATTCCCCAACTTCTCCCGATTACGGAGATACCAGATGTGTGACACTTTTTTGCAGCCTAGGTGGGCAAAGGGGCCCATATTCAAAAGAGCACCTTTCGGATTTCACAGGTCATTTTTTACAGAATTTGATTTCAAACTCCTTACCACACATTTGGGCCCCTAGAATGCCAGGGCAGTATAACTACCCCACAAGTGACCCCATTTTGGAAAGAAGAGACCCCAAGGTATTCGCTGATGGGCATAGTGAGTTCATGGAACTTTTTATTTTTTGTCACAAGTTAGTGGAATATGAGACTTTGTATGAAAAAAAAAAAACAAAATAAATCATCATTTTCCACTAACTTGTGACAAAAAATAAAAAATTCTAGGAACTCGCCATGCCCCTCACGGAATACCTTGGGGTGTCTTCTTTCCAAAACGGGGTCACTTGTGGGGTAGTTATACTGCCCTGGCATTTTCCAGGGGCCCTAATGTGTGGTAAGTAGGTAAATGACCTGTGAAATCCTAAAGGTGCTCTTTGGAATATGGGCCCCTTTGCCCACCTAGGCTGCAAAAAAGTGTCACACATGTGGTATCGCCGTATTCAGGAGAAGTTGGGGAATGTGTTTTGGGGTGTCATTTTACATATACCCATGCTGGGTGAGAGAAATATCTTGGCAAAAGACAACTTTTCCCATTTTTTTATACAAAGTTGGCATTTGACCAAGATATTTTTCTCACCCAGCATGGGTATATGTAAAATGACACCCCAAAACACATTCCTCAACTTCTCCTGAGTACGGCGATACCAGATGTGTGACACTTTTTTGCAGCCTAGATGCGCAAAGGTGCCCAAATTCCTTTTAGGAGGGCATTTTTAGACATTTGGATACCAGACTTCTTCTCACGCTTTGGGGCCCCTAGAATGCCAGAGCAGTATAAATACCCCACATGTGACCCCATTTTGGAAAGAAGACACCCCAAGGTATTCAATGAGGGGCATGGCGAGTTCATAGAAATTTTTTTTTTTTTGGCACAAGTTAGTGGAAATTGATATTTTTAATTTTTTTCTCACAAAGTCTCCCGTTCCGCTAACTTGGGACAAAAATTTCAATCTTTCATGGACTCAATATGCCCCTCACGGAATACCTGGGGGTGTCTTCTTTCCGAAATGGGGTCACATGTGGGGTATTTATACTGCCCTGGCATTCTAGGGGCCCTAAAGCGTGAGAAGAAGTCTGGAATATAAATGTCTAAAAAATTTTACGCATTTGGATTCCGTGAGGGGTATGGTGAGTTCATGTGAGATTTTATTTTTTGACACAAGTTAGTGGAATATGAGACTTTGTAAGAAAAAAAAATAAAAATTCTGCTAACTTGGGCCAAAAAAATATCTGAATGGAGCCTTACAGAGGGTGATCAATGACAGGGGGGTGATCAATGACAGGGGGGTGATCAATGACAGGGGGGTTGATCAATGACAGGGGGGTTGATCAGGGAGTCTATATGGGGTGATCACCACAGTCATTGATCACGCCCGTGTAAGGCTTCATTCAGACGTCCGGATGCGTTTTGCGGATCCGATCCATCTATCAGTGCATCCGTAAAAATCATGCGGACATCTGAATGGAGCTTTACAGGGGGGTAATCAATGACAGGGGGGTGATCAGGGAGTCTATATGGGGTGATCACCACAGTCATTGATCACTCCCCTGTAAGGCTTCATTCAGACGTCCAGATGCGTTTTGCGGATCCGATCCATCTATCAGTGCATCCGTAAAAATCATGCGGACATCTGAATGGAGCTTTACAGGGGGGTAATCAATGACAGGGGGGTAATCAATGACAGGGGGGTGATCAGGGAGTCTATATGGGGTGATAACCACAGTCATTGATCATGCCCCTGTAAGGCTTCATTCAGACGTCCGGATGCGTTTTGCGGATCGGATCCATCTATCAGTGCATCCGTAAAAATCATGCGGACATCTGAATGGAGCTTTACAGGGGGGTGATCAATGACAGGGGGGTGATCAGGGAGTCTATATGGGGTGATCACCACAGTCATTGATCATGCCCCTGTAAGGCTTCATTCAGACGTCCGGATGCGTTTTGCGGATCGGATCCATCTATCAGTGCATCCGTAAAAATCATGCGGACATCTGAATGGAGCTTTACAGGGGGGTGATCAGGGAGTCTATATGGGGTGATCACCACAGTCATTGATCATGCCCCTGTAAGGCTTCATTCAGACGTCCGGATGCGTTTTGCGGATCGGATCCATCTATCAGTGCATCCGTAAAAATCATGCGGACATCTGAATGGAGCTTTACAGGGGGGTGATCAGGGAGTCTATATGGGGTGATCACCACAGTCATTGATCACGCCCCTGTAAGGCTTCATTCAGACGTCCGGATGCGTTTTGCGGATCCGATCTATCCATCAGTGGATCCGTAAAAATCATGCGGACGTCTGAATGGAGCTTTACAGGGGGTTGATCAATGACAGGGGTGTAATCAATGACAGGGGGGGTGATCAGGGAGTCTATATGGGGTGATAACCACAGTCATTGATCATGCCCCTGTAAGGCTTCATTCAGACTTCCGGATGCGTTTTGCGGATCCGATCCATCTATCAGTGGATCCGTAAAAATCATGCGGACATCTGAATGGAGCTTTACAGGGGGGTAATCAATGACAGGGGGGTGATCAATGACAGGGGGGTGATCAGGGAGTCTATATGGGGTGATCAGGGGTGATCAGGGGCTAATAAGGGGTTAATAAGTGACGGGGGGGGGGGGGTGTAGTGTAGTGTAGTGGTGCTTGGTGGGACTTTACTGAGCTACCTGTGTCCTCTGGTGGTCGATCCAAACAAATGGGACCACCAGAGGACCAGGTAGCAGGTATATTAGACGCTGTTATCAAAACAGCGTCTAATATACCTGTTAGGGGTTAAAAAAAACACATCTCCAGCCTGCCAGCGAACGATCGCCGCTGGCAGGCTGGAGATCAACTCTCTTACCTTCCGTTCCTGTGAGCGCGCGCGCCTGTGTGCGCGCGTTCACAGGAAATCTCGCCCATCGCGAGATGACGCATATATGCGTGACTCTGCGCAGGGCTGCCACCTCCGGAACGCGATCCTGCGTTAGGCGGTCCGGAGGTGGTTAAATCTTTCGCATAGCCCATTAGACTGGGGGTGGTAGGCCGAATTTATTATTGGCTTAATGTCACATATCCTCCACAGTTGTTGGGTGACCTCGGCAGTGAATTGGGTGCCCCTATCGGATATTATTTCTTGGGGAAACCCTACCCGGGAAAATATCTTCATTAAAGCCTCGGCCACCGTTTCAGCATGGATATTAGTGAGGGCTACGGCCTCAGGGTATCGTGTGGCATAGTCCACTACTGTTAAGATAAACCTTTTCCCAGAGGGACTGGGTTTGGGTAAGGGCCCCACTATGTCGACGGCCACCCTACTGAAAGGTTCTGAAATAATAGGGAGGGGACATAATTTAGCTTTGTGGCGGTCACCTCGCTTGCCTACTCGCTGGCATATATCACAGGATGTGCAGTACTGCCTCACATCTTTAGAAATCCCTGGCCAGAAAAATGCATGGGTTAACCTATATCGGGTACGGGTCATCCCTAGATGCCCAGACAAGGTAATATCGTGCGCAATCCTATGTAGCTCTTGCCGATATTTCTGGGGAACCACTAACTGTTTGGTGGTCACTGTGACTGACCCCCCCCCCCCCTCCTCTTTCAGCAAGCCGGTACAGTAGCCCCTTCTCCCACGTGTACCGCTCCCCCTCTAACCCAGCCTGGTCGGTGTGTACTCTGTCCCTATATATCTGTAGCGTGGGGTCTGACTTTACCTCTGCCTCAAATGTAGTTGGGGTATCCCAGGACATACGGGTCATGTGGGGGTCATGGTCTCTTACCTGAGCCTCAGAGTGTGCTAGTGGAGCCGTGATGCGAGCCTGCTGTCGTGTGGTCACTGGATGAGCTTCCTGGTGTGGAGCCTGGGGCACAAAAGCAGAGGTCATCTGGCACAAGTCATTCCCCAGTACAACATCTGCTGGTAGATTTTGCATGAGGCCCACTTCCACAACCCCCTCTCCCACACCCCAATCCAAATGCACTTTAGCAGTGGGTAGTCGGTATACTGCTCCCCCTGCCACCCTTACGGCCACTGATCCGCCAGTGTGAGCGGAACCTGGAACCAGATGGGGGGCGATCAAGGTGAGCGTGGCTCCGGAATCTCGGAGCCCTTGTACTTCCTTCCCTTCCAGGGTCACCAGCTGGCGATGGTGCTGTCTGTTGTCGGTGGCTCGAACGGACATCACCTCGTGTAATACCCCTAGAGGTTCCTCGGCTTGCACACTCCACATCTCTTGGGCAGCTGGCTCCCGCTGATAATGGTGGGCAGCAGCCCTTGGTGCCGGATTCGGTCGAGCTTGGTTCCAGGCGGGTCTGCCTCGATTTTGGGTGCACTCACGGGCCATATGCCCCCACTGTTTGCAGGTGTGGCACTGGATATTGGCACGTCCATTATACTTGGAGGGTGGTGGTAGGTTCCCTGGGGACGGCCGAAAAGGAGATGCAGTGGGAGCGTGGGGGGGTGAAATGCTGGGTGACCCCGCGGGTCGCGGGTAACTCTTGGGGAGGGTTACCTGATGCCTTCTCGCATCAAAATGCTGATCGGCTAAGCGTGCCGCTTCTGTTAGGGTGAGAGGCTTCCTGTCCCGCACCCATTCTTGTGTCTCTGGAGACAAACCGTTGAAGAATTGCTCCAACAACATTAACTGCCGCAATTCTTCCATAGTAGTGGCTTGGCTGGCTTGTATCCACCCTTGTGATGCTTGGTCCAGCTTGTGTGCCCACTCAGCATGAGAATCTTTCTCTGGTTTTTGCAGGTTTCTAAATTTCCGCCGGTATGCTTCTGGGGTAATGGCATACCTCTCTAATATCGCTCGCTTTACTTTTTCATAATCTTTGCTTTGCTGTCCTCGCTGGGTACAGCGCGATATGCTTCTGCCGCCCGCCCTGCTAGCTTGCCTGCCAGCAAGGGGACCCATACTGCCCGTTCCAAGTCATGTAAATCACACAGCCTTTCAAAATCCTGTAAAAACCCATCAATCTCATCCTTCTCCTCGCAAAATACTTTAAAGGCATGATAGGGAATTTTGGGTTTTACCTGGCTGTAGAGTGACCCAGTCGTGGATTCCGCTCGGGACGGTGCATGCTGTGGGCTGTGTGCCATCACGTACTCCTGCACATTTGCCATTACCATTTGCATCATGGCCTCTGTTCCAGCCTGGTTCTCATTTCCCTCTGGTAGAGTGTCTCCTCCATGGCTGCTGGGGTTGTAGCGCTGCGGGCTCTGTCTCCCTCCCTCAGCTCGGCAATTAGTACGTCCTTGGGTTTGTTGCTGGCTACTTTACCCCTGGCTTCCAATAGCTCTTTCAATGTCTGCCATTTCAAAGCAGCATAATCAATCTCCATTCACCTCGTTGTTCGTTCCTTTGTTCCATACGAATTGCCCTTCACTTTCCTTGTTCGGTAGTTTCAATTTACCCGAACACCGCTTTTCGGCTGTAAGGTTGGATCCCGTCGCTTGCCACCAATTGTAGCGGAGTGCAATATTAGAATCCACGATCTCCGCTGGTATAACAGGTAAATCCACAGTCCGCGCTGAACAGTAAGGCAATGTTCCCAATCCTCCCAATAACCGGACGAAACACAGTCTGGGAGTCAACTGCCGGCTTTATTCACAAGCTTGTATATTTATACCGTTTTCCATACAATGGGTTTCTTTTCAGGTAGTTCAGGGGATTTCTCCCATCAGCCATTGTAATTCTCCCAACAGGCATTGCTGCACGAGAGGGACACTCCCAATTATAGTCCAGAAGTGGCTAGGTTTGCCACACTAACTAATAACAGTGGTAGCATGAAAGCATCTACACCAGGGATCAGCAACTGCCGACACTCCAGCTGTTGTGAAACTACAACTCCCAGCATGCACCATTCACTTCTATGTGAGTTACAAGGATAGACAAGCAAGTGTGCATGCAGGGAGTTTTAGTTTCACAGCAGCTGCAGTGCCAAAGGTTGCTGATCTCTGATCTACACCATGCAAGTAAGATGCATGGGGAAAATTAGATAAACACATCCAAGCATTTTGTCATGCACTAGCCACACCTGGGTTCATTGCTCGGTCATGCAACTTGGCACCCAAATAAATTTTACCTCCTTTTCTTCTCACAAATACAGCTTTCTTTTGGTGGTATTTGATTGCTGCTGAGAATTTTCATTTTTCTGATATTAATCAAAATAGATCGCAATTAAAAAAAAAAAAAGTGTATTTTTAAATTTCTCTGGTTAAATTGTTCAAATATAATTACATTTCTATACAAGTTTGTGTCAGAATTTATTGTGCTACATGTCTTTGATTAAAAAAAATCCAATAAGTGTATATTTATTGGTTTGTGCAAAAAATTATAGCGTTTACAAACTATGGTACAAAAATGTGAATTTCTGCATTTTGAAGCAGCCCTGACTTTCTGAGCACCTGTCATGTTTCTTGAGGTGCTAGAATGCCAGGATAGTATAAATACCCCCCAAATGACCCCATTTTAGAAAGAAGACACCCCAAAGTATTCGCGGAGGGGCATGGTGAGTTTATGTATGATTTAATTTTTTTTCACAAGTTAGCAGAAAATGACACTTTCTGAGAAAAAAAATAATAATAAAGTTTCCATTTCTGCTAACTTCTGGCAAAAAAAATAAAAAATCTCCCACAGACTCACTATGCCCCTCAGTGAATACCTTGGGGTGTCTACTTTCCCAAATGGGGTCATTTGTGGGGTGTGTTTACTGTTCTGGCATTTTGGGCGGGGCTAAATTGTGAGCAACCCTGTAAAGCCTAAAGGTACTCATTGGAATTTCAGCCCCTTTACGCACCTAGGCTGCAAAAAAAGTGTCACACATGTGGTATCGCCGTTCTCAGAAGAAGTAGGGCAATGTGTTTTGGGGTGTATTTTTACATATACCCATGCTGGGTGAGAGAAATATCTCTGTAAATTGACAACTTTGTATAAAAAAAATTTAAAAGTTGTCATTTACAGAGATATTTCTCACACACAGTATGGGTATATGTAAAAATACACCCCAAAGCACATTGCCCTACTTCTTCTGAGTACGGCGATACCACATGTGTGACGCTTTTTTGTAGCCTAGGTGCACAAAGGGGCCCAAATTCCAATGAGTACCTTTAGGATTTCACAGGGCATTTTTTTACGCATTTGGATTACAAACTACTTCTCACGCTTTAGGGCCCCTAAAATGCCAGGGCAGTATAAATACCCCACAAGTGACCCCATTTTGGAAAGAAGACACCCCAAGGTATTCCGTGAGGGGCATGGCAAGTTCCTAGAAGATTTTTTTTTTGGCACAAGTTAGCGGAAATTTTATTTTATTTTTTTCTTACAAAGTCTTACAAAGTTCCATTAACTTGGGACAAAAAATAAAATTGCCAATTAGGGTTTGCCAGCACCTCCGGGATACTAAGGGCTCTATGGGCCTGTGAATGTGGTGGCTGCGACAGGGGGAGTTAATGCCCGTGCCACCGTACCAGCTTGAACTGCCCTTCTGGTGCTTGCCACTTTACCAGGGAATACGGCAGTGCTGGTAGAAGGTCCAGGATGTGCTGCGCTGCTGGTGTATGCCGCACCATAAAAAAGATCAGCGCTAGCACCACTCTGCTGCAAATGAGGCTCATCGTGCGGGGTAGGCAGAACACTGACATGGGGTCGGGTACGTCTGACCGTAGCAGGGACCTCAACCTCGTCATCTTCACTAGCGGTTAGAGTGCCACTGCTGTCTACAGGTTCATATTCTGAACCACTGGATTCAGCGGGTGATGCGTCCCCATCGCTTTCATCCATCAGGGCCAGAATCCTGTAGGCCTCTTCAGTGGAATACCCCTTTTTTGCCATTTTGGACTAACTAAATTTAGGGGGTACTCCTCTGAGACTACCCAGGAAAAAGAGCAAACCTACCTAGTAAAAAGGAGTGCTTGCGAAGTAAAGCTGCGATCGCTAATAAAGATCCAAAAAGCTCCAAAGTGATCTTTATAGCGGCGCAGTGATTTTACGGTGTTTTTGCAGTGATCAGAAAAAAAATCATTCTGTCACTGCGGTGGGGCGGACTGAACGCAAGTGTGCGCACAAGATCAGGCCTGATCGGGCGAACATTGTGTTTTTTGAAGAGCCTAAGGTGACCCTAATGTACTTATATAGATCTGATTGCGATCAGTCTTGATCACTTACAGATACTATATAGTACTAGTGCTGATTAGCGACAGCGATTACGCTAATTAGCAACTAATCAGTGACTGCGGTGCGCTGGGCGCTAACTACCTAACAAGTAGCTAACTACCTGGCGATGATGAGGGACCCTTACAGGGGGGTGATCAATGACAGGGGGGTGATCAGGGAGTCTATATGGGGTGATCAGGGGTTAATAAGGGGTTAATAAGTGACAGGGGGGGGGGTGTAGTGTATGTGTGGTGATTGGTGCTACTTACAGAGCTGCCTGTGTCCTCTGGTGGTCGATCCAAGCAAAAGGGACCACCAGAGGACCAGGCAGCAGGTATATCAGACGCTATTTACAAAATAGCATCTGATATACTAATTTCATTGGATCTTTTAAAAATCTACAGCCTGCCAGCCAATGATCGCTGCCGGCAGGCTGTAGTTAAACTTGTTCCCGTGGCTCTGATGTGAACGCGCGCGCGTCATCGAGACCTGAGAGCACCACCGTCCTGACGCCTATCGGCGTTAGTGTGACGGGAGGTGGTTAAGCAGAACCCCAAGGGGGATTACATGAAGAAATACAAATAAAAAGCCCAATCTCAAAAGTAGTAACCACAGACCAACAGTCTGAGAGTAAGAAATATGAGAGCATGATGGGGAATTGTGGAAGAGGGGAGAAAGCCACAGGAAGACACCTCTGGCAGCTACTTCCTGGAAAAAAAACAATTGAGCAGATACAATCCAGGGTCAAAAGGCTCCTATACATATTAGGTAATATTAGGTAATCAGTTGCTCATGCCAAAATCTGCAAGTTTGATAATGATCTGTGCCTCTCTGTGATCTTTTTACTACAAAATCATGGTGACAACTTTATCTCTGTGATTTTGTAGTAAAAAGATCAAAGAGAGGAAAGAGCATTATCAATCATGTTACTGCTCCGTGTCTCTGCTGTCCAGAGCACGGCTTGGCTCTCTTTCACGCAGAAGATTACCTGCACGGCATCCGCTTGTGTGAAAGAGCCCTTAAGCACTATCACATGGACTCTGGACATGTTCTCATCATGCATCAGCTGAGCTAAGGGTTAGTGGGTTTTGGTTTATCTCGTATATCTTTTTTTTTTAAATGTTATCATATATGGGTGTATATATGACACACACAAGAAAAGACTCCGTAAAAGTGGCCTGTGTTAAACTATTTGCAGCATTAAAAATTATTTAATAATTTACCTTTCCCGCTACTCTCAACAGCTACTTCATATGCACTGAATAAGGGAATTAACTAACCAAAGTGTGGCAATATGCAAGTGTATACAAGAAGGCAAAATACTGGTGTACATGTATGGCAACCATAAGAGAGATTGTTGCATATTCCTAGAGAGTTCTCATACCACATGTGTCTTTGAATGCACTTAGTGTAAACTGTATTATTGTGTTAAAGAGAACCTATCATCGCTAAATGTAGTGTAATCTGCAGGCAGCATGTTATAGAGCAGGAGAAACTGAGCAGATGGTTATATATTTTTGCCGGAAAAGAGTCCGTAAAACTTGTAATTTATATCTATGCTTTTTCTAAGTTAAGACCATCCACCATGAACAGCTTTCAGCACATGGTGAAGGTGTTATCAGTGATTGATTGCATTCTCTGTGTACGTGTTGTCGTGAAGTGCACGGTAGAGGTGTGGAGCAGGTGTCTATCTCACTCAGTTTCCAGTTTAGTTGGGTGAGGTAGCAGAAATCCAGAGATGTCATTTGCTTCGGCAAGACATAGCCTGCTGGAGATTGTTTTGTTAAGTTATATGGGCTGGATTTCTTTGGACTAGGAAACAGTTTGGTAGTGGGAGTCTCTCCGTCCACACCCCTGGCCCAAGGTGAGGCCAGCTGTGATAATCACTCAGGGATAAATCAATCCTCAGTGTGTACGTGTTGGGGGGGGGGGGGGGGGGGGAGAAGGAATTTTGGAATTGAGAAGGAAGCCTGCAGAGACTCTGTGTGGGTTCCAGCCAGGGGGGGGAGGGGGGAGCCACAAAGCTGAGGAAAGCCTGAGTTAAGGGGGGCCTGGTGATGCCTGGAGGGGTGGCAAGTGGTAAGAGTCAGGAGGACTGTTGAACCGTATCCCTCCCAAGGTATTGTGTGCTCACCGTCACGAGGACTGGTGAACTGAGACCCCAATAGGTATGGATTGGTCAGAGCTAAGAAGTTGTCTGACAGCATGGCTGAGCGAAGCCGAATACCGCAGCATGAACACTGACCTAGAGGTGAGATATGAAAAACCTCTGTATCCTAGCGGGGCAAAGATTTATTGTTTTGTGTTGATGTAACATTTTGTGATGTGACGCTGCGACTTCACCATGCCAAGTGATGCCAAACTTGGAAGTTTGATGTTCTGTGTGACAAATAAAGCACTGTTTGAGCTTGAAAACCCCTTGTTTGATGAGAAGTCTGTCATCGCTGCCCCAAGCAGAGAGATTGATCCTTACAGTGTATATACATAGATATCTCTCAGTTACTAATAATTATACAAAGGGATGGTTTTATCAGTAATTGATCACATTTTTTGTGTTAGTGTGTATATATACATAGCTGTCAGTCAGTGATAATTGTACTCGAAGGTGGTATTATAAGTGATATCATGCTCTGTGTAAGTGTTTATACAGCGATAGCTGTCAGTCACTGGTAGTTGTACACGGGGGAGATGTTATCAGTGATTGATAACATTCTCTGTGTAAATTTGTATACAGAGATAGCTAGTGGTCACTGATGTACACTGTGGAGGTGTTATCAGTGATTGATGGCATTCTCTGTGTAAGTGTGTTCACAGGGGTAGCTTTAACTTAGAAGAAGCACAGATATAAATGTATAAATTACAAGTTTGACCCACAAAAATATATATCAATATGCACAGCTTCTACTGCTCTATAACAACCTGTCTGCAGTTTGCACAGCATTTTATGTTGACTGTTCCTCTTATGTATGTAAGACCATGCTGACATACAAAGCATTTAGAAAGTCTTCTGACCCTTTCACTTTTTTCACATTTTGTTATGTTGTGGCATTGTGCTAAAAAATAAAGTTTTTCCCCATCATTATGAACTCATTGCCCCATAATGAAACTAAAATGTGAAAACAGAATGTTCAAAATCTTTGCTAATTTATTAAAAAGGAAAAATTTAAATATTGCATATTCAGACCCTTTACTCCGTACTTAGCTGAAGCACCTTTTGGCAGTGATTACATCCTCCAGTTTTCTTGGGTATGATGCTACAAGGCTTGCAGACATAGATTTGGGGATTTTCTGCTATTCTTCTCTGCAGATCCTCTCAAGTTCTGACAGGTTGAATGGAGAACATCAGTGAAGCCACTCAAGGACATTTACAGAGTTGTCCCTAAGCCACTACTGTGTTGTCTTGGCTGTGTGCTCAGGATTAGTGATGAGCTAATCGACTTCGGATGAAACATCCGAAGTCTATTCGCATAAAACTTAACTCAAATATTGTACGGAGCAGAAGCACCGTACAGTATTAGAATGTATTGTCTCCGATGAGCCGAATTTATTGCTTGGCGAAGTCTCGTGAGACTTCGTGCAATAACTTCAAAAATTAGATTGTACTGTAAAAAAAACATTTCCCGAGTTCAGGTTCCGTGCCAAGTGATACCTTGAAACTGGACCCGAGTTCGGGAAATTTATTTTTTACAGTACAAATTAATTTATGACTTCGTGAAGCAATAACTTTGGCTCATCAGAGCCAATACATTCTAATACTGTACGGAGCTCCTGCTCCATCCAGTTTTAGAACAAAGTTTTATGCTAATTGACTGGGGCCGAACAGCAATCTGGTAATGCAGAGAGATCTGGCAGGCTGTTCCCCTGCCGGGACAGCCTGCCAGAGATGTATAACGCAAGTGTGAAACAAGCCTTAGGCTGGCTTTACACGTTCAGGTTTTTGGATTCAAAACCCCGGAGTTGATTAGAAACAAAAAAGAGAAGTATTATCCGTTCTCTCCCTTGAGACCTGGTTTTAGCTGCAAAAACTGCATCTAAAAACCTGAATGTGTAAACCCAGCCTAATAGATGTCAATTCAGTCTATGTGAATGGATAAGCCAAGCACAGTTGTGGCCATCAAACACCAGTGTTTGCCTCCCACTCCATTCTGAATCACCTTGAAGAGAATCTGTTGGGCATTGGTACTGAATTAGAGTTGTCGCATCAGAGTAAATCCTTTTAAAATATCTAGCCACTGGCTATTATGTTTCTGGCACTCCTGGCAAACTGCTATTTTTGCTAGGGAAAGTGGTGGATAGCCATTATGTGGTAGCCATTTCGATGAATGATCATCCATGTAATGCAAGGACAGTTGTGCCAAAATGGGAGCTGATCGTACAGAGCAACTGAATGTTCTGACTTAGAGTGGGGGCACATCAAGTTTCTATGGGGTTGACAGAGCAATTTTATACTGCTAAAACACTATAGAGAGGAAGAGGCTAGCATTATGAATGCTAGCTAGGGCTTCTAGTATTTTAGTTGTGCATAAAAACTGGAACTTTTACAAGGAGAACCATTTCTATTCTGTGTCTTGTGCCAAGTTATAAGATTACATAAATCTTTCAGTAAGGTCTCATTCACCTGTGCTGTGGTCCGCAATGCGTGGGCACCAGCAGTGTGAATCCTGTATTGTGGCGCAGACCCATTACCTTGAAAGAGACCATGATCTGCAATATGCAATATATACGGCAAATGATAGGACACATCCTATCTTTTGCAGTGCAGAGGCATGGACTAGGGTGGCCACAGGTCTAGTTTAAGGCCGGACAGTCCAGCTTTCAGACTCCCTGGCCTCCGTCCAGCGCAGGGCCTGGACAGAGGCAGGGATGTCCTCCTTTTCAGTAGCTCATGCTCAGACAGCAGCACTGTGTAGTCTGAGCGTGAGCTGCAGAAACATATTAACTGACTGAGGCTTCTCTCACCTCCAGTCAGTCACTAGAGCCGGCAGACATGGCAGACTGAGGGGGAGAGAAGCACCCCGGCTGCCACCAGCTCACCTTCCCTTCTGAAAGTTCCCCCCCCCACCCTTTTTTCGGCCAGCAATGGGGGCATGGCTTGACAGAGCCGGCGGCGTGATTTAGCCGTTCGGGGGTGTGGCTGGTGAGGTTCGGCTTTCTGGTGTGAAGCCAGTGGCCAACCTAGCATGGACCCAAAAACCCATGGATGCGCCGCCGTGGTCTTCCGATCTATGCCTTTGCTCCGCACTGCGCTGCATCTGTGATACAGGATTCACATGGCCTGTGCCCATATAGTGCAGATCTGCCATTTGCGGTCGTGTGAATGAGCCCTTATGATGTGGTGGTTTTATGTAATGGATGTGCATTTTTAGCACAGACAGATCTTTATAAAGGGCATCTGGAGCTCTGTTTAAAAAAATATTAAAGAACATTAAGTTGACTGTGATGATTGCCATAAGCAAAAGGAGTAAAGGAGTGATTCCCAGCTCCTAAAATGGTGGTATATTGCTTGGATATGCCATCACTTTATGATTGGTGGTGAACTAACTTCTGGGACCTTGATTGATGATCTTGAGATTGATGCTATAGAACTGTGGCCCCACCACAATCTCTCACTGTGCAGTGGTGCCTGCAGGGGAACTACAGCACAGCTCCATTCAAATAGGGTCTATTACTTTCCCTGACATTTCCTATTTTGTAAATAATTCTATCCCACATGAAATGACCAATCTGGGCCATTTATTCTTATGACTATTGTGCCATTTCTCTATTATTTCTGCTAGAAGTTTATGAAAGAATTGCTAACTGGGTGTTGCCAGTGAGGGATGGGGGTGTCCCTGCACAATCTGACACTATCCAATCAGTGCTGCCGGTGTCTGGTTACACCTAGCTGTAAATTTATTCATAAACCTTTATCAGGGATAATAGTGGAATGGCACAACATAGAGACATAAGAATAGATGCTTCAGAATTGTTATTTAACCAATCATTAGTAACAGGAGTCGTCCCGGAAGATTGGAAATTGGCAAATGTCGTGCCCATTCACAAGAAAGGTAGTAGGGAGGAATCGAGCAACTATAGACCAGTGAGTCTGACATCAATAGTAGGCAAATTAATGGAAACCCTTTTAAAGGATAGGATTGTGGAACATCTAAAATCCCATGGATTGCAAGATGAAAAACAACATGGGTTTACTTCAGGGAGATCATGTCAAACAAATCTTATAGATTTTTTTGACTGGGTGAATAAAATAATAGACGGTGGAGGTGCAGTAGACATCGCATATCTAGATTTTAGTAAGGCTTTTGACACTGTCCCACATAGAAGACTTATCAATAAACTGCAGTCATTGAGCATGGACTCCCATATTGTTGAGTGGATTAGGCAGTGGCTGAGTGACAGACAACAGAGGGTTGTAGTCAATGGAGAACATTCAAAACAAGGTAATGTTACCAGTGGGGTTCCACAGGGATCTGTACTGGGACCGATTTTGTTTAATATCTTCATAAGTGATATTGCAAAAGGCCTCGCTGGTAAGGTTTCTCTTTTTGCTGATGACACAAAGATATGTAACAGGGTTGATGTTCCTGGAGGGAAACGCCAAATGGAAAAGGATTTAGGAAAACTAGAAGAATGGTCAGAACTCTGGAAACTGAAATTTAATGTGGATAAGTGCAAGATAATGCACCTGGGGCGTAAAAACCCAAGGGCAGAATATAGAATATTTGACACAGTCCTGACCTCAGTATCTGAGGAAAGGGATTTAGGAGTAATTATTTCAGAAGACTTAAAGGTGGGAAGACAATGTAATAGAGCAGCACGAAATGCCAGCAGAATGCTTGGATGTATAGGGAGAGGTATAAGCAGTAGAAAGAGTGAAGTGCTTATGCCGCTGTACAGAACACTGGTGAGACCTCACTTGGAGTATTGTGCGCAGTACTGGAGGCCATATCTCCAGAAGGATATAGATACTCTAGAGAGAGTTCAGAGAAGAGCTACTAAACTAGTACATGGATTGCAGGATAAAACTTACCAGGAAAGGTTAAAGGACCTTAATATGTATAGCTTGGAAGAAAGAAGAGACAGAGGGGATATGATAGAAACTTTTAAATACATAAAGGGAATCAACTCGGTAAAGGAAGAGAGCATATTTAAAAGAAGAAAAACTACCACAAGAGGACACAGTTTTAAATTAGAGGGGCAAAGGTTTAAAAGTAATATAAGGAAGTATTACTTTACTGAGAGAGTAGTGGATGCATGGAATAGCCTTCCTGCAGAAGTGGTAGCTGCAAATACAGTGAAGGGGTTTAAGCATGCATGGGATAGGCATAAGGCCATCCTTCATATAAGATAGGGCCGGGGGCTATCCATAGTATTCAGTATATTGGGCAGACTAGATGGGCCAAATGGTTCTTATCTGCCGACACATTCTATGTTTCTATGTTTCTATGTTATTACCGCATTTTCCGCCCTATAAGACGCATCGGCCCATAAGACGTATGTTTTTGAGGAGGAAAATAAGAAAAGAAAATATTTTGAACCAAAAGGTGTGCTTTTGGTGGTTTTGAACAAATGGTGGTCTGTGGATGGCACTGTTATGGGGTCATCTGTGGGTGGCACTGTTATGGGGGCATCTGTGGGTGGCACTGTTATGGGGGCATCTGTGGGTGGCACTGTTATGGGGGCATCTGTGGGTGGCACTGTTATGGGGGCATCTGTGGGTGGCACTGTTATGGGGGCATCTGTGGATGGCACTGTTATGGGGGCATCTGTGGATGGCACTGTTATGGGGGCATCTGTGGATGGCACTGTTATGGGGGGCATCTGTGGATGGCATGACACTGCTATGGCGGGCATCTGTGGATGGCATGACACTGCTATGGCGGGCATCTGTGGATGGCATGACACTGCTATGGGGGGCATCTGTGGATTGCCTTACACTGCTATGGGGGGCATCTGTGGATGGCATGACACTGCTATGGGGGGCATCTGTGGATGGCATGACACTGCTATGGGGGGCATCTGTGGATGGCATGACACTGCTATGGGGGGCATCTGTGGATGGCATGACACTGCTATGGGGTCAGAGCGGGAGAAGAAAAGGAGAGGGTTAGTCACTAGACCTTCGGGTCGAGGGTCCGGGAATAACTTTGCAGGGCGCAAAAGGAGGGCAAACTAGGGGGGGGGGGGCAGAAGAAGGTTCTGCTAATTTTGGCAAAAATAAAGGTTGAGTATAGGCGGGCAGGCTGCCACTGGTCTCAACCTAACCTTGATGACCTCAGGGTAGGTGATAGAGAAGAAAAATGGTGTTGTGTAGAAACGCTAAAAAAAGACCAGGGGGAGGCGCCAAAATCCCTTAGATACGGATTGAGATTGTGTGGATCCCTTCAATAGAATCTATGGAGCCTGTGGTACTTACATACTCTAAGAGGGTGTGTGCCCTCAGAATCAGAGAATATAAAATCAAGTACTAATGTAAATAATAACGTATAAAATCAAAAATATTAGTGACTCACTTCACCCAGGAGGGTAATGTGGGATAAAGCTCAAGACACCCACACCACACCTCCTGCGCCTGGGTCGCCCGTAAAATCGGACAAAAAACACTCAGGAGTCTTTTTCTTTCCTTTTATTCCAAAGCCAGGGTAGGGGGAGTGGACAGCTCAACGCGTTTCGGGGCCTCTAGATGAGTCCCCTTCATCAGGAGCAGATACTATCACAATGAGAGGCAATCGAGTTTAAATAGCAAAAAAAAACAAACACCAAAACACTTTCAATGATGTCACTTCCGGTATCTGTGTGCGTTCCATGATGGAACGCACCGGAAGTTATGTCCCACAAATCGTCAGATAAAAAAATACCAAGTTAAAGTTAATAAGCATGTAGATTTAACAAAGAAAAAAAACAAAAAAAAAAACATATGGGGATGTAGCATAATATCCGAGGTACCGCACGCTGCGGTCCTCCGGTGTCTCCATTCGTCTTATCATTACGTACAGTGCGCTCCCTGTGGAACGCATCCCGGACTTCCGGTGCGTTCCACAATGGAACGCATCCGGACCGGAAGTGCGCTCGGAAAGGATAACAACTCCTTCTCTCTTTTAAAAAATGCAACCAAGGGGTGGCGGTCATCAAGGGATGGAGTATCCTATGGCCCAAAATAGGGATTTTGATTGGAAATATCACTATTGGAGAATAGTGGGGGCAAAGCCACGTGATTGAGTACCCAGTCACATGATTGGTAACTCGTATCACTAGTCCAACCCTGTTTGGTATTGACATGACTTAGTGGACCATAATATTATATATTCCATTGATTAAAATTATGTATTCTATTGATTAAAACTCTGGGGGACTAGCCTGGGATATATTGATGGGATATATTGTGTTCCTGCAATTCGCCTGGGGGGACGTATATCTGGTTAGATATATACCTCCACAAAGATTATGAACTTGTTAGGGGTATCTCAATAGTATTTCTTTAGTAATTAGAGTATTCCAAACTTTCGTTTAGGCCGAAAGGAGATAGAGTATTCAGTGTATATATCCAATACATCTCCTTCCGACATAATTGTTGGTAGGATGACGTGATGGTCTCCAGAGGAGTCACTGTAAGACCAGTTATAGAGCCATCATGTAGTTCGGAGAAATGGCGCGATACGCTATGTGTTGGAACTTTGCGTTTGATGTTAGAACGATGTTCGCACATTCTCTCCCTTAAGGTTTGAGTAGTCCTACCAATGTATTTTAGGCCACAGGGACACCTGAGGAGATATATGATGATTTTCATCCCACAGTTTAGTTCTTGTTTAAGGGCCCACATTCCTGATAGACCTCCTATTTCAATTTCTCTTGTGCCATGAGTAATCATTGCACAACATTTACATTTTTTGACCCCACATTTAAAACACCCTTTTCTTGTTGAGGGAGGAAGGATTGTTTTGTTGGGTGCTCGCAGTTTGGGGCAGGAGGGGGCAATGATATTTTTAATCGTTTGTGCCCTTCTAAATGTGATGGACGGCAGTTTGGGGAGTACATTTTTTAGAATAGGGTCTTTGAGCAGAATGTTCCAATGTTTCATGAGTACCTTTCTGATATTCTGGTGGTCTTTATTGTACCTAGTGATGAGATTATATTGATATCCTTTTGAGGTCGGTGGTTTTTGGGGGGGCTTGTTTCAAAGCTTCTTTTTGGTCTAATTTCAGAATCCTCTGAGACGAAGCCTTGATCAAACTTTTTAGATAGCCCTTATCCAAAAAGCGATCTTTCAGGACTCCAAGTTGTGTTTTCAAAGTCTTTTCATCGGAGCAATTTCTCCGGATTCTCTTCATTTGTCCATATGGTAAATTCCTTTTCCATTTTGTATGGTGGCAGCTATAGTATTCGAGGTAGCTATTAGCATCCACCTTTTTGAAGGGGGTACTAGTAGTGATCTTATTTGCAACGAATTCAATATGTAGGTCCAGAAATGTTGATACCTTGGAGTCAAAATCACATGTGAACTGAAGACCCCAATCATTCTGGTTTATCATAAACATAAATGATGTCAAATCTTCAGTGCTGCCACCCCAAATGAAGATAATGTCGTCAATATAGCGACGGTAAAAAACCACATCCTTATGGGATTGGAGACCTATTTTTTCCTCAGAGGCCCACAAACAAGTTTGCATAGGATGGTGCAAATTTTATACCCATAGCGGTACCCCTGGTTTGAATATAGAATGTCTCATTAAAGATAAAATAATTGTGTTCCAGAATGAATTCAATTGATTTTATAATGAAGTCTTTCTGGATGAGAGGCATTCCAGGGTCAAGTTCGAGGAAGTGTTTTTCTGCGCGTACTCCCAGATCATGCCGAATATTGCTATATAAGGACGCCACATCTAGCGTGACCCAAGTGTAATCTTCCTTCCAATCTATACTATTGAGGATATTAATAAGGTCTGAAGAGTCTCTTAGATAGGAAGGGAGTTTCTGTACGTATTTCTGCAAAAAAGTGTCAACATAGGCTGAGAGGTTTGAGGTGAGAGAGTTTATACCTGAAATGATCGGTCTGCCAGGTGGGTTAGTGAGAGACTTATGGATCTTTGGCAGAAAATAAAAGCGAGCTGTAGTGGGGTGATTGGTGGTAAGAAATATTTTTTCTTTTTTGTCGATGATATTTTTTCACCCCCATTCCGTTATCGCGCAAAAGAACAAAAAACGATTCAGGGGATGCAGAGGGGGAAGAACCAAACACTCCAAGGAGAAAAAAAACAAATCCCTCATTGCAGCAATAAACAATCTGACACCATAGCTACTACCACATAGGCAGAACCCACTAGCGACCAACAGCATGACCCATTAAAAGATACTAGAGGAATATTTAATTTATCCAAATATGAACTTAAACCAGACAAACTTTATTCTGCTTTCCAGACGAACTTTATTCTGCTTAGCAAGGGACTCTCTTTCTGCCCAACCAATTGCCCTGACCCTTTCAAACTTTTTGTTGACACTGAAAAGACATTTCACTATCAAAAGTCTTAGCCACATCTAGCGTGACCCAAGTGTAATCTTCCTTCCAATCTATACTATTGAGGATATTAATAAGGTCTGAAGAGTCTCTTAGATAGGAAGGGAGTTTCTGTACGTATTTCTGCAAAAAAGTGTCAACATAGGCTGAGAGGTTTGAGGTGAGAGAGTTTATACCTGAAATGATCGGTCTGCCAGGTGGGTTAGTGAGAGACTTATGGATCTTTGGCAGAAAATAAAAGCGAGCTGTAGTGGAGTGATTGGTGGTAAGAAATATTTTTTCTTTTTTGTCGATGATATTTTTTCACCCCCATTCCGTTATCGCGCAAAAGAACAAAAAACGATTCAGGGGATGCAGAGGGGGAAGAACCAAACACTCCAAGGAGAAAAAAAACAAATCCCTCATTGCAGCAATAAACAATCTGACACCATAGCTACTACCACATAGGCAGAACCCACTAGCGACCAACAGCATGACCCATTAAAAGATACTAGAGGAATATTTAATTTATCCAAATATGAACTTAAACCAGACAAACTTTATTCTGCTTTCCAGACGAACTTTATTCTGCTTAGCAAGGGACTCTCTTTCTGCCCAACCAATTGCCCTGACCCTTTCAAACTTTTTGTTGACACTGAAAAGACATTTCACTATCAAAAGTCTTAGCCTAGGAGAGAGGGAAAACCCAATACCACTATTCGATATCAATACCAACAATGCCACCAAAGAGGCTTCCTGGAGTATAGAAGGAGGGTTTCCACTTCACCAAAAATGAAGGTTCTACATGTATTCCATCAGGTTTGAAGAAAAAATCATCTTTCTATCCATTAGAGAGTAGAGGCCCCCACTTAGAGAGTTTCCTTATTATGGTCCTAGACGACCTAAAAACCCTGAAAAAAACTCGAGCCCCACCACCTTCAAATAATCTCAATGCCCGAGAGAAAAGAGCGTTATTGGAACTAAAGAAAAATAAAGAAATTGTGATAAAAAACGCCGATAAGGGAGGGGGGATTGTGATTATGGATCTCGATTACTATATAAGGGTACTTTCACACTAGCGTTTTTCTTTTCCGGTGCTGAGTTCCGTCCTAGGGGCTCAAATCCGGAAAAGAACTGATCAGTTTTATCCCCCATGCATTCTGAATGGAGAGTCCGTCCTTCAGGATGTCTTCAGTTCAGACTTTTTGACTGATCAGGCTTTTCAGAAAAACGTAGCATGCTGTATTTTTACCTCCGGCCAAAAATCCTGAACACTTTGACTGAACGCCGGATCCGGTCTTTTTCCCATTGACTTGCATTAACGCCGGATCTGGCGCTGTGTGTTCAGTCAAACTGGATCCGGCTTTTGCATGTTAAACCCGAAAAATGTGAAAAAAAAAGCATTTTTTCATTGTGATCAAAATCCTGATCAGGATTCAAATGTAATCCGTTTTCACACGTTTTTCCGGATCCGGCGGGCAGTCCCGGTGTCAGAATTGAACGCCGGATTAAAACAACGCCTAAGAGAATCAAAAAGAATTTTGGCAGATCAAGCTTACTACAGAGTTCTTGCAGAAGACCCTACCCTAAATTAAAAAAAAACACTACAAGAATTATTAGACTCTGGTTGTAATCAAAATATCATTGACAAAAAAGAAAAAATATTTCTTACCACCAATCACCCCACTACAGCTCGCTTTTATTTTCTGCCAAAGATCCATAAGTCTCTCACTAACCCACCTGGCAGACCGATCATTTCAGGTATAAACTCTCTCACCTCAAACCTCTCAGCCTATGTTGACACTTTTTTGCAGAAATACGTACAGAAACTCACTTCCTATCTAAGAGACTCTTCAGACCTTATTAATATCCTCAATAGTATAGATTGGAAGGAAGATTACACTTGGGTAACGCTAGATGTGGCGTCCTTATAGCAATATTCGGCATGACCTGGGAGTACGCGCAGAAAAACACTTCCTCGAACTTGACCCTGGAATGCCTCTCATCCAGAAAGACTTCATTATAAAATCAATTGAATTCATTCTGGAACACAATTATTTTATCTTTAATGAGACATTCTATATTCAAACCAGGGGTACCGCTATGGGTACAAAATTTGCACCATCCTATGAAAACTTGTTTGTGGGCCTCTTTGAGGAAAAAATAGGTCTCTAATCCCATAAGGATGTGGTTTTTTACCGTCGCTATATTGACGACATTATCTTAATTTGGGGTGGCAGCACTGAAGATTTGACATCATTGATGTCTATGATAAACCAGAATGATTGGGGTCTTCAGTTCACGTGTGATTTTGACTCCAAGGTATCAACATTTCTGGACCTACATATTGAAATCGTTGCAAATAAGATCACTACTAGTACCCCCTTCAAAAAGGTAGATGCTAATAGCTACCTCGAATACTCTAGCTGCCACCATATAAAATGGAAAAGGAATATACCATATGGACAAATGAAGAGAATCCGGAGAAAATGCTCAGATGAAAAGACTTTGAAAACACAACTTGGAGTCCTGAAAGATCGCTTTTTGGATAAGGGCTATCCAAAAAGTTTGATCAAGGCTTCGTCTCAGAGGATTCTGAAATTAGACCAAAAAGAAGCTTTGAAACAAGCCCCCCCAAAAACCACCGACCCAAAAGGATATCAATATAATCTCATAACTAGGTACAATAGAGACCACCAGAATATCAGAAAGGTACTCATGAAACATTGGAACATTCTGCTCAAAGACCCTATTCTAAAAAATGTACTCCCCCAAACTGCCGTCCATCACATTTAGAAGGGCGCAAACGATTAAAAATATCATTGCCCCCTCCTGCCCCAAACTGCGAGCACCCAACAAAACAATCCTTCCTCAACAAGAAAAGGGTGTTTTAAATGTGTGGTCAAAAAATGTAAATGTTGTGCAATAATTACTCATGGCACTAGAGAAATTGAAATAGGAGGTCTATCAGGAATGTGGGCCCTTAAACAAGAACTAAACTGTGGGATGAAAATCATCATATATCTCCTCAGGTGTCCCTGTGGCCTAAAATACGTTGGTAGGACTACTAAAACCTTAAGGGAGAGAATGTGCGAACATCGTTCTAACATCAAACGCAAGTTCCAACACATAGCGTATCGTGCCATTTCTCCGAACTACATGATGGCTCTATAACTGGTCTTACAGTGACTCCTCTGGAGCCCATCACGTCATCCTACCAACAATTATGTCGGAAGGAGATGTATTGGATATATTCACTGAATACTCTATCTCCTTTCGGCCTAAACGAAAGTTTGGAATACTCTAATTACTAAAGAAATACTATTGAGATACCCCTAACAAGTTCATAATCTTTGTGGAGGTATACAGTGGGATGCGAAAGTTTGGGCAACCTTGTTAATCGTCATGATTTTCCTGTATAAATCGTTGGTTGTTACGATAAAAAATGTCAGTTAAATATATCATATAGGAGACACACACAGTGATATTTGAGAGGTGAAATGAAGTTTATTGGATTTACAGAAAGTGTGCTATAATTGTTTAAACAAAATTAGGCAGGTGCATAAATTTGGGCACTGTTGTCATTTTATTGATTCCAAAACCTTTAGAACTAATTATTGGAACTCAAATTGGCTTGGTAAGCTCAGTGACCCCTGAACTACATTCACAGGTGAATCCAATTATGAGAAAGAGTATTTAAGGGGGTCAATTGTAAGTTTCCCTCCTCTTTTAATTTTCTCTGAAGAGTAGCAACATGGGGGTCTCAAAACAACTCTCAAATGACCTGAAGACAAAGATTGTTTACCATCATGGTTTAGGGGAAGGATACAGAAAGCTGTCTCAGAGATTTCAGCTGTCTGTTTCCACAGTTAGGAACATATTGAGGAAATGAAAGACCACAGGCTAAGTTAAAGTTAAGGCTTGAAGTGGCAGACCAAGAAAAATCTCAGATAGACAGAAGCGACGAATGGTGAGAACAGTCAGAGTCAACCCACAGACCAGCACCAAAGACTTACATCATCTTGCTGCAGGTGGAGTCACTGTGCATCGTTCAACCATTCGGCGCACTTTACACAAGGAGATGCTGTATGCGAGAGTGATGCAGAGGAAGCCTTTTCTCCGCCCACAGCACAAAAAGTGCCGCTTGAGGTGGGCTAAAGCACATTTGGACAAGCCAGCTTCATTTTGGAATAAGGTGCTGTGGACTGATGAAACTAAAATTGAATTATTTGGCCATAACAAGGGGCGTTATGCATGGAGGAAAAAGAACACAGCATTCCAAGAAAAACACCTGCTACCTACAGTAAAATATGGTGGTGGTTCCATCATGCTGTGGGGCTGTGTGGCCAGTGCAGGGACTGGGAATCTTGTCAAAGTTGAGGGACGCATGGATTCCACTCAGTATCAGCAGATTCTGGAGACCAATGTCAAGGAATCAGTGACAAAGCTGAAGCTGTGCCGGGGCTGGATCTTTCAACAAGACAACGACCCTAAACACTGCTCAAAATCCACTAAGGCATTTATGCAGAGGAACAAGTACAACGTTCTGGAATGGCCATCTCAGTCCCCAGACCTGAATATAATTGAAAATCTGTGGTGTGACTTAAAGAGAGCTGTCTATGCTCGGAAGCCATCAAACCTGAATGAACTAAAGATGTTTTGTAAAGAGGAATGGTCCAAAATACCTTCAACCAGAATCCAGACTCTTATTGGAACCTACAGGAAGCGTTTAGAGGCTGTAATTTCTGCAAAAGGAGGATCTACTAAATATTGATTTCATTTCTTTTTTGTGGTGCCCAAATTTATGCACCTGCCTAATTTTGTTTAAACAACTATAGCACACTTTCTGTAAATCCAATAAACTTAATTTCACTTCTCAAATATCACTGTGTGTGTCTCCTATATGATATATTTAACTGAAATTTTTTACCGTAACAACCAACGATTTATACAGGAAAATCATGACGATTAACAAGGTTGCCCAAACTTTCGCATCCCACTGTATATCTAACCAGATATACGTCCCCCCAGGCGAATTGCAGGAACACGATATATCCTATCAAGGCCAACATTTCAAAACATATGTAGTTGCCTCACTAAAATGGTTTTAAACACGACTATATAAGATATACCTACTCCAATCCATTTTACTTCAATTATATATATTTTTTCCATATGTTTCATATTCTATACATTTTTTTTTATACTCCGTCGACCCCCCCCCCCTTTTTTTTTATATATTTTTTTATGTGAACTATATAAGCCCCTTGTCCCTAATCAAGATACTTGTTATTTTTTCTTTTTCTTTTTACTTTTTATTTCATTTTATTTCTTTTCACTTTTCTTTTTCTTTTTATTATTTTTATGATTTTCTCATGATTTTTATGAACTTTCAGATCCACTTATTCTTACCCCAAATGGATGAATGACCCATTTACAAATGTATTTTACCTCCATCTATGAATGTTTTTTACCTTTTGATTAATCGCCTGAGTATGGCTGTGTTCCACGATCTTTAAGTTCTCTTTATATATTTTACTGTATACTGACCTAGCTGTATCTAGAGAAGGAACACTTTTACTCATTTGAGTGTTATTTTCGAGTTCCCGATCATGTGACTGGGTACTCGATCACGTGGCTTTGCCCCCACTATTCTCCAATAGTGATATTTCCAATCAAAATCCCTATTTTGGGCCATAGGATACTCCATCCCTTGATGACCGCCACCCCTTGGTTGCATTTTTTAAAAGAGAGAAGGAGTTGTTATCCTTTCCGAGCGCACTTCCGGTCCGGATGCGTTCCATTGTGGAATGCACCGGAAGTCCGGGATGCGTTCCACAGGGAGCGCACTGGACGTAATGATAAGACGAATGGAGACACCGGAGGACCGCAGCGTGCGGTACCTCGGATATTATGCTACATCCCCATATGTTTTTTATTTATTTATTTATTTTATTTTCTGTGTTAAATCTACTTGTTTATTAACCTTAACTTGGTATTTTTTGATCTGACGATTTGTGGGACATCACTTCCGGTACGTTCCATCGTGGAACGCACACAGATACCAGAAGTGACATAATTGAAAGTGTTTTGGCGTTTTGTTTTTTTTGCTATTTAAACACGATTGCCTCTCATTGTGATTGTATCTGCTCCTGATGAAGTGGACCCATCTAGAGGCCCCGAAACGCGTTGGACTGTCCAGTCCCCCTACCCTGGCTATGGAATAAAAGGAAAGAAAAAGAAAAAGACTCCTGGGTGTTTTTTGTCCGATTCTGACATCTCTACGGGCGACCCAGGCGCAGGAGGTGTGGTGTGGGTGTCTTGAGCTTTATCCCACATTACCCTCCTGGGTGAAGTGAGTCACTAATATTTTTGATTTTATACGTGATTTTATACGTTATTATTACATTAGTACTTGATTTTATATTCTCTGATTCTGAGGGCACACACCCTCTTAGAGTATGTAAGTACCACAGGCTCCATAGATTCTATTGAAGGGATCCACACAATCTCAATCCGTATCCAAGGGATTTTGGCGCCTCCCCCCTGGTCTTTTTTTAGCGTTTCTACGCAACACCACTTTTCTACTGCTATGGGTGGCATCTGTGAATGGCATGACACTGCTATGGGGGGCATCTGTGGATGACACATATATAGCATCTTATCTAATGTGTCATCCACAGATCCCCCATAACAGTGTCCCTGTGTAGTGAATGGGGGCCGGCATCTGGTTTTGTAATGGCAGCGGGGCCCGGTGCAGTCACTTTATACTACTACACCGGGCCCCGCTCACAAGTTAGATATGATGATACTACTGTGAGCGGGGCCCAGTGTAGTAGAATACAGTGACTGCATCGGGCCCCGCTGCCATTACAAAACCAGATGCCGGCCCCCAGCCCCTCCTCTCTCTCAGCCAATACACTCGACGGCCGCAGCATTCGCCCCCATAAGACGCACTGCTATTTCCCCCCCACTTTTGGATATTAACAGGTTTTCTATAGGTGCAGGTGGAGACCCGACTGGTGGAGGGATCCCCCCTCAGGGGCAAGTCCAAAAAATAAACCTCCCGTGTGTCATGGTGGACACTAAAAGAAATAGTGTCCACACAGGAGTTAATGTAACCACAGAAGGATGGTATGGCCGCCACATCACCCGTCGAAACTAGGATCAGGTCATCGATGTAACGGCCATACCACCTGACGTGGTGCCAGTAATTTCCTACTATGTATATGTATGGTTCAATGTCTTTCTTGTGTTTTTTCTTAGATTTTTCATGAGAAGAGTTATTTGAAGGTGTGGCACCTTTTCTTGGGGGCGGTTACAGGCCTGTGAAACAATTAGCAAAGACAGGTGCACCCTCCTCTTTAAAAGGTCTCATTTTTTATGTCTTACTGTGTCATAAGGAAGGGCTGAAATTTGTCTTTGGTAGCCCGAAACGCGTAGACAAGACTGCTATTTTTGTAACTGATGGATGAGATTTTACCGCAAGCAAAATAAATTTATTTTCCTTTATCAAAGTGGAGCTGGATTTCTACAAACCTTTCTTTCATAATTACCCGTTGTCTGACTCGGGTTATCCGTGCTCACAGCTGAAGGAGGGGCAGGTGAGAGCTGCTGAACTTTCTCTTTTTCTCATATATTGCAAGTCAGGAAAGAGTGCACTCCCTGCCTCGGCTGTTTAAGCGGTGTTTATAAAGGGTGCGTTTTATGGCACATGTTTCGCTCCGTCCCCTGGGGGACGATGAAGAAAGATAACAGCAATGAATGCTATTTATGATACACCCAATAAATCCATCCAGGAGAATTTACAACTTACCATGTCAATGTCTTCACTTGAAAATCTTATGTCTAGAGAGCTCCGTACATGGTGGGATCTTACTTCCTTGAAAAAATATACAGACAAAGGAATGATCCCCAGAGGGCTCAGACTAAAGAAAAAAACTACTACCATATATTCGGATACCTTTCTGAAAGAGTGGGAAGTCATTTTATCAGAGTGTTCTTTGAAATTGATGGATTTAATCATCACTAATGAAAGTTAAGCTTTGGTGGAATTCAGGGATAACATCAAAAAAACGCTGTGTGTACACATCAATAATCCTGAATTTATCAACCTGGATCATAAATTAAAGGATGATCTCCAAAAAATGGAGGATGACCTCATAAAATTCAAGCAAAGGAAATACAACCGCGATCTGCTTGACTATGAGTCCAATCAGGTGTATACATGGACAGATTTAAAAATGTTGCGAAACAAAAAGAAGAGAAAAAATCCTCAAAGGGTCTCATTCAGCTCAACGGATCTGGACTCTAATGATTCTGAACAGGATCTTACCTCTTCACTGACACAGACCTCACAAAGTCAAGAGACTGCTTCACATAAAGCGGTTTCAAAAAACGGAGGGCGGGTCGAAAGCATGGAAAACCGCCAGTATCCAGTGAGATACAAAAAGGACAGGATGAACGTGAAGTAATAAATTTATCCGCCTCCATACTGTCAGCTAATGATATTAACATACTAAAACGAGGTCTAACCTTTTCTCCAACCTGCCAATTTGATTTGTATAGGACGCTTCTGGATGTCAACAGGCTGGCCTGCGCCCTCACTCTCCGCCGGCATTTCCAGGTTGGTGGTGATGAGGTTTGTGCGGCGGGGACGGAGGACGCTGATCACCCTGTTGCTTCCATGAGGGATCCTTCCACCTGTGATGAAGTAAGCCTTAATCATAATAAGATGTATGTCTTTTCATGAAATGATGCATGCATGTGAACTCCAGGAGTCGAATACAGTCCTGGGTGATCTGGATTTAAATAATAGGTCAGTGCACTTTCATACAAAGAATCAGGATTTCTATCCGATTCAATCCAGATCCCCAGCGCTGGATCGATACCAGGAGTTGGTGGAACGGGATTCGGTATTGCTGCACGATTGGGTCAATCAGAACCCTGGCGTTTGTCACAATGTCACTAAAAAAGAAAAAAAGGCACTCCAAGATATGAAATCGAGGGTGGACATTGTGATAAAACAATCTGACAAAGGGGGTGGGGTTGTTGTTTTGGACAGCGGTCTTTATAGGACCTTATTGAATCCATGCTGAGTGACACTACAGTATATGTCACTTTACGCGACAACCCCCTCCCTTCTTTTCAGAAGGAATTGAGGGATATCCTGGATTTGGGGACCAAATTAGGTTTTTTAACTCAAAAGGAATCAGAGTATATTTATATCATGTCCCCTGTTATTCCAGTGTTCCACGCACTCCCTAAAACACACAGATATTTTTTCCACCTCCCCTTAGGCCAATTGTAGCAGGCATTGAATCCTTCTCCGAATGCATGTCACGATGGGTTGATTCCATACTCCGGCCGCTTATACCATCAATACCTGGTTTCCTTAAGGACACTACGTCTGTTTTGCAGACAATTGAAAATATGGAATGGTCCCCTAATTATATTTGGATCACAGCAGACGTAGTGTCTTTGTACACTAACATTCCCCACGAATTGGCCATAAAATCCCTAACCTGGTTCCTCAAAATATATGGGAACATTACTGCAGGTTTGCAGGAATATGTCCTGATGGTGGTGGACTTCATCCTCAGTCGCAATTTCTTAATGTTTAACAACAAATTTTATCTCCAGGTATCGGGGGTGTCGATGGGGGCCAAATTCTCTCCCTCCATCGCCAATATTTTCATGGCATGGTGGGAGAGGTGTTTTCTCTTCATCAACACCCACCCTTTCTGGCACCACGTCAGGTGGTATGGCCGTTACATCGAGGACCTGATCCTAGTTTGGACGGGTGATGTGGCGGCCATACCATCCTTCTGTGGTTACATTAACTCCGGACACTATTTCTTTTAGTGTCCACCATGACACATGGGAGGTTTCTTTTTTGAACTTGCGCCTGAGGGGGGATCCCTCCACCAGTCGGGTCTCCACCTGCACCTATAGAAAACCTATGGCAGGGAATACCACACTATATGCGACATCCTGTCATCCACAACACGTAACTGCCAATATACCCAGGGGGGAATTAATACGTGCAAGAAGGAATTGCACGGAAGAAAAAAGTTTTTTGGATGAAGCAAAAAATATTTCCAATAGAATGGGTAAAAGAGCTTATGGCATCAAACATGTAGAGGAGGCTATACAACAGGTCTCAACCATTGAAAGAGGATCCCTCCTTTATTCTAGGCAAGAAAAATACTCACAAGAAGAGGGTTTACCATGCATTACAGGTAAAAAGAATAATAAAAATAAAAATGATAATATCAATGCCAGTGGCAGGACAAATAAAAAATAAAATTTCTTTGTGACCCAATATAGCACGGAGTATTTGCAGATATGCCATATAATAAAAAAAAAAACATTTTCCTGTCCTGGCACATGATAAAGAATGGACTGACATAGTTGCAGATGGGGTTAAATGTGCAGCCAGAAGAGCACCCGCCATCGCAAACTATGTCAGCCCTAGCCTGTATCAGAAGGAGAAAAAAAATCGCAACCAGTCTGGCTTAGGACCAAGGGGAGTTTCAGGTGTGGACACCACAGGTGTATTTGCGGCACACACATTAATATCCAAGACCTTTGTCTCAGCCTCAAATAACAGAGTTTTCCCAGTGAAAGCATATCTTAATTGTAACACAACCCATGCTGTTTTATTTTAATTACATGCAAAAAATGTAACATTCAATATGTGGGTGTCACGGCTGAGGATGGGGGAAATCCTCAGCAGTGCGGTGCTGGAAGATGTCCAGTCGCTACTCGCCAGGAACACAGAATCAGGGAGCAGGTCACCTCCTGTTGCGTCCCTAACGCTGACCCTGTCTCCTACCTGCATGGGCCGACCTTGATGGTAGGAGGACCCATGCGCAGGAACCTCGGATCCCTGACTTACCCTCCGACCGGTCCCTGGGCTAAGGAGCAGGGTAAGACAACCCACTCCTCCTAGGCACGGAGGAGCAGGAGTCTTACTGGGCAAGCAGCATGAAGAAGGGGGGTACATAAACAGGACTATGGATAAGACAGGTGAACCAAACAGTTCCACACAAACCTGTCTCAGCCTTGCTGACTGGAACCCATGCTAAGGAAAGGCTGTCCACACAGACAAAGGTAAACAGCGCACACATGAAGACACACAGGGACCAGGACATCCATAGCTGCACAAAAACCAAAGACACAAGACATCAACAACACATCACGGTATTAGAACTTATGACCGGAAGGGTGGCCCTTACAAGAAGATGGAAATCACAGGAGGCTGCAACAGCAAACCATGACTGTAGCAACCTACTGAGCCATGCCAAGTGAGAGGCTTTATAGGCCTAAGAGGCCACACCCAACGGTCAGACACACCCAGTGACATCACACACACTGGGAAGGGAGTTAACCCTTCCAGCACCACAGGAAAGGGAAAACACCAACTAAAAGGGAAAGTGTCCAACACAACAAACACACTGTGGTTGTTGCCGCAGGCAACGACATGGGTGGCAACCGTGTCCTGGGAGTAAGCCCCAAGGCCGGGACACTGCCACCACATGTACACACTACAACCAAATGTTGCCACGGGCAACCACAGTGCAGGAAAGGTGTCCGTGCACACCACACACTACACAGAGTGCACACAGACAAACGACAGTGCATACATACACGCACACAAACTCCAAAGGGACCGCACACATGCCTGTTGTCCGCGGCAACCGCACTTGAGGCAAACAACATCAAGCCTCAAGCTGCAGTTGAAACAACAACCCAAACCGCGGGCAACTGTATGCGGCTCCCAAGGAGTCACGGCCAAAACCGTGGCCGTGACAGTGGGTTGTACTATCAATGCAATTAAGTCCAGAAATCGGAAACACATCTCTGATGTGCCCCACCATGGCAATCGCAATGTATCTGCAGCTAGTCTGCACTTTGCTATTTGCCATGGTGGGGACACATCAGACATGGAAAAGGTTTTCTTGCCTAAATGGGGACGAGATCATAGAAGGAAACTATTAAATAGAGAATCTTTCTGGATTTTTTCTCTGAATACACGCCAACCAGACGGCCTAAATAAACGTCTAGATGTGATCCTGGAGCAATAATTCACACTTTATTTTCGGTGTGCAATAATTTTCTTTCTGAGAATATTTCCAGGAATTATTTTTTTCCCTATTTGCAACATGACTTCTACTATACTCCATTATTTTTCAGTAACATAATGTTGCGTGCATTTGCATAAATATTATGTGTATCCCCTCATATCTTTTTCTTTGCATAGTAATTTCCTACTATGTGTATGTATGGTTCAATGTCTTTCTTGTGTTTTTTCTTAGATTTTTCATGAGAAGAGTTATTCGAAGGTGTGGCACCTTTTCTTGGGGGCGGTTACAGGCCTGTGAAACAATTAGTGAAGACAAGTGCACCCTCCCCTTTAAAAGGTCTCATTTTTAATGTCTTACTGTGTCATGAGGAAGGGCTGAAATTTGTCTTTGGTAGCCCGAAACGCGTAGACAAGACTGCTATTTTTGTAACTGATGGATGAGATTTTACCGCAAGCAAAATAAATTTATTTTCCTTTATCAAAGTGGAGCTGGATTTCTACAAACCTTTCTTTCATATAATTACCCGTTGTCTGACTCAGGTTATCCAAGCTCACAGCTGAAGGAGGGGCAGGTGAGAGCTGCTGAACTTTCTCTTTTTCTCACTTCAACATATTGGAACACTTCTCACCTTTCCCTACGTAACCATCTGCACTTTACATTACATTTAGAATCCACTTACTCATGTCTTGTTCATGCTCTTAGCAGCTGAACAACATGAAATATTTAACCTTTCCCTTTTATCTGAAGTTAACTCAATTTTCTTCACTTATTAACTACTGGAATGCCACATGCAATTTCATCTAGTCATTATCTTTCTTAGGCTAATTTCAACACAGGTGATCTTCCCTTTCAGATATGGTCCATTTTTTACAATGGACAGCATCCGGACTGGACCCTGACCCATTAATTTAAATGGGTATATGCCAGAGGTGTTGCTAGGCTTTCCAGCACCAGGAGCAAGGATTCAGCATCCCCCCTCACTTGCCCGCACTTGGCGCTCAAGTTTACATAAAGAGGGAAAAGTTCAGCGGCAATTTTATTTTCACACTAAGCTACTCCTCTAACTCTGCCCAATGCATAACTATACTTACCTAGTCCCACTTACCTAATAAAATCTATCATGGGCTACACGGCAGTACCAATGCATCTTGCAATAAATGAAAGAACAACTGGTCCTATCTCATCCAGAGTTTTGCAGGCCTGTCGGCGTGATGTCCAATGGATCCGGAACATGGCAGGGATGGTAACTGCCCCTGTGAAATTCCCAGCAGCGGACGCAATATAGAAATAGCAGAATATACTGTTTAATTTTCTCATACATTTTATTATAAAGGTAATTTATTGTATTTTATTATATTTTAACCAAGTACAGTTATAATAAATTGTTTAAACTCCGTGGGGCTCCGCATGTATGAGTGTGTCAATCTTATATTAAAAGAACTGCTATGTTTCCCTTAGGGTTAATCAAGCTTCTTGTAGCTGTCTCCCTGACAGCCGCTAGAGGTGCTTCCGCGATTCTCATTGTGAAAATGACAGTGGGAAGACGCGGAACATAGTTTTGAATGCGTGCGCATGCGCATTCGCAGCTGAAAGGAGGATCAGGGAGAAGAGTTCCCAGTGCCGGCGCTGGAGAAAGGTAAGTGGCTGAAGGGGTTTTAACCCCTTCAGCCCAGTGGGAGGGGGATACGAGGGCCCCACTCCTAACAACTATATAGTGCCAGGAAAATGAGTTTGTTTTCCTGGCACTATAGTGCTCCTTTAACACCAGCACTGCACAGTGTCTTTTCTCTGCAGGAACAGGCTATAGACACCAGTACCACGACATTAAACTGTAGTGGTTCTGGGACTATAGTGTCCTTTTAATGTGAGGTAAATTAGTTTCCAATGTAGTATTAATAACTAAACAATTAAATAATAAACATATTGCATTGTCTACTTACCACCAGGACAATAAGATGATCTGGTCTCTGGCTGCAGTCTGGCTCTTGGTCTAGCTCTGGGGACTGGAGACAAATACCAATGTCGCCCTGGGGAAGAAGAAAGCAGCTGCACTCCAATCCAGGAGCCCACTTCTGTCCCAGAAGGCACTGGGAGGCAGGAAATTGCTGGTGGCTGGCTGCTCGGCTGCTCAGTGGCCTTCCCTTTCTTCTTCGCTCCACCCCCTCTCTGCTTTGCGTGCTCAAGGGTGGGAGGGGTCAGGGGGGTAAACATAGAGATCAGTGCGCGGCTGTGCGCCCTGGAGCTACCCAGCCTTCCATCCAAGTCGGCAGAGCTCCGCCTCCACCCTCAGCCTAAAGGTAAGCTCAGTCAGACCAGAGAGACAGCGGTGTCAGTCTTTCTGGTCTGCTGCGCCCCCACGGCTTCACTGAGGCTCTGGACTGTCTGTACATCATCTCCGGTCGCCGGCTCAGTGCTGTGCTGCCTGAGGGATTCTTACTAGAGCGCTCAGGCGGCGCAGCCTTAGGGGCGCCGGCGGCCACCACTTAACCAACGTTTTTTTTTTCTTTTTAAACCGCACGGTTCCGGTGCCCCTGCTAAATTGCACCCTAGGCAGCTGCCTAAGTCGCCTTACCTGAGTGCTTCCACACACTAATGCCCACATTGTGCCCCCTCACAGTAGTTATGCCCATATTGTACCCCTCAAAGTAGTTATGCCAACATTGTATTCCCTCACAGCAGAATTGCCCAAATTATGCCCCCTCACAGTAGTTGTCCACCTTGTAGCCCCTTCACAGTAGTTATGCCCAACTTGTGCCCCTTCACAGTAGTTATGCCCACCCTTGTGCCCCTTCACAGTAGTTATGACCACTTTTGTGCCCCTTCACAGTAATTATGTCCTCCTAGTGCCCTCCTTTGAACCCTAGTGCCCTTTCCAGCTTCTTTAAAAAAAAACACACAAATAGTAGCCCAGAACGATTTGACTGCATTCCGCAGTTCTTTTGCAGTTTTGCCTCATAAACTCCTTTTTTTTATGCCACCTCACAAGTTCTCTATTGGTCTATTACCTCAATTCCGTTTGTCTGTTACCAAGATGCTGTGTCACGCTAGTGCTATGTATCCCGCAGGCTGTTTCGGCATGGAACAGCCTACTGAATATCTCTGTATTCTGCGCAGCGGTTTTCTTACAGACGATTTTCAGTATATTTGCTGGGTTGTGGCTGGATATACGGCCGGTCCATGCTAAAGTTAATGGTGCCGGATGGAGACGTTCGAGCTTCCGGCAATGCCGGAATGCAGAAAGGTCCCTGGGGGAACATCCTGTCTGATACATAGCGCTAGTGTGAAATTAGCCTAAGGGTACTTTCACACTTGCGGCAGAGGATTACGGCAGGCAGTTCCATCCGCAAACTGATGCATTTGTGAGACGGATCTGTCTGACAAATGCATTGCAATACCGGATCCGTCTTTCTGGTTGTCATCCGGAAAAAGGGATCCGGTATTTATTTTTTTCTCATCTTTAAAAATCTGCGCGTGCACTTAGTACCGGATCCGGCATTATTACATTTCAATGGAAATTAATGCCGGATTCGGCATTCCCGCAAGTGTTCAGGATTTTGGGCCGGAGAGAAAACTGCAGCATGCTGCGGTATTTTCTCCTGCCAAAAAACGTAAGAGGGACTGAACTGATGCATACTGAACGGAATACTCTCCATTCAGAATTCATTAGGATAAAACTGATCAGTTTTTTTTACGGTATTGAGCCCCTGAGATGGAACTCAATACCGGAAAAGAAAAACGCTAGTGTGAAATTACACGTGTGTTTTGGGTCATTGTCATGTTAAAACACTCATTGTACCCATGTCTTCACCATGATATAAGTAACATCCCCATGATTTGCTCTACTGCCTTCACAGTGTTATATATCAGAAAAAACAGAAAAAAGGAGCCAAAGCGCCAGATAATGAATGTAATAAATCCTTTATTGGAATGTAACAAGTATAAAATACATTTAAAAATGCGGAGGGACAAGAAGAAGAGGGAGCAGGGAGGAGAAAAAGAGCGCCATCCTGGGAGGAACGCTCCGGTCTGGATAGTAAAATATATGAGAGGTCAGCGGGATAAAAATCTATAATGGATAAGTAACCTGCCCGCAGACAACTCTGATTGTATAGTAGGCAGGTGGGTCAAAATAAATGACAAAACCCAAAACCAGGCTGGATGTTGGCGCCCGGCCATGAAAGGATCAAACATGAAAATGAATGAGTAAATGAAAAAAGACCGAGAGAAACAATGAAACAGGACCTCACCTCAAACAGACCAGGAGTGGACCGACCAGGGGTGCGGTGAGGTCCTGTTTCATTGTTTCTCTCGGTCTTTTTTCATTTACTCATTCATTTTCATGTTTGATCCTTTCATGGCCGGGCGCCAACATCCAGCCTGGTTTTGGGTTTTGTCATTTATTTTGACCCACCTGCCTACTATACAATCAGAGTTGTCTGCGGGCAGGTTACTTATCCATTATAGATTTTTCTCCCGCTGACCTCTCATATATTTTACTATCCAGACTGGAGTGTTCCTTCCAGGATGGCGCTCTTTTTCTCCTCCCTGCTCCCTCTTCTTCTTGTCCCTCCGTATTTTTATATGTATTTTATACTTGTTGCATTCCAATAAAGGATTTATTATATTCATTATCTGGCGCTTTGGCTCCTTTTTTCTGTTTTTTTCTGATATGTGCACTCGGGAGCTTTGCCGAGTTATTCTACAGGGGTGTATTTGTGGGTATACTAGGGCGGGCATGGTCCCTCCCCCCCTTCCCTCTTTTCCTTGAAAGGCACCCCTAGGGTCGCCTCTTTGTTTTCTGCTTCACAGTGTTATGTAGATAAATTTGGTGCTCAGGGATCATCTCACATACTGTAAAATCATTCATTTTTCACTGACACGTTCCGAATTGCTTATGTAGAAGAGACCTAAACCTTTCAAAAAGCCCTTTCAAACTACTCTTAGTACTTTATATTCTACTGAAACAACTCTCTAAAGTTTCTAATGATTTCATGACAGCTAGTCTAATGGACAATATTTAGTTTAACCCCTTAGTGATTCAAACTACAAATTGGCGTGGTATTAAAAAGCAGGAAGTGCTCAACCCTATATGCAGTGGTGCATCTATACCGGGGGGGGGGCAGATCCTGCACTTGTGGCCCATTGCTAATGGCAATCCGCAGCAAAAATGCATACAATGGAGGATGCCTGCAGCAGACCACAAGTACCACAATGGACATCCTACACAGGATAGCAATTGTGTGGATGTGATAAGCAGTCATAATAACATAACAAAAACAAAGACAGGTGCACTCTGCGGTCTTACTTACCTTCGTACTGGTGTAAAATTGAGAATTAGCCAACATATCCTGCTTGGAGGACATGTCTGAGCCCGAGCACCGCTCGGCCCTACCTGGGCCGTATGGGCAATACCAGGAGCCAGTGGGCGAATTACAGGCGCGCAAGGTCCGACTCAAAGCAATCTCCCAGTAACCTCCAGCATGTGACCATGCATACAATGGGAGGAGGCAGAGAGCTCTGAGCCCCACCCAAGATTGGCTGATATAGCCCGGGTCCCCCCCCCCCCCCCCCCGTATCGGCAATCGTGGCAAACTGCAGGTCAATTCAGACCTGCGGTTTGCTGCATTTCCGGGTTATTCGGGTCTCTGGGGACCCGATAACCCGGAACAGGATGGTGATCGGTGGTGTGATAATGCACCACCAATCACCATCCTGCGATCCTGAGAGGTGATGTGACATCACCTCTCAGGATCGCCTCTTATTGGTCGGCTGCAGGAGCGGGCAGTTCAAATTACTGCAGCGCACCTCTCCTCCTCCTTTTCAGTCCGGGAGCCGAGGAGAGAGGAGTGCTGCATCGGATCTCCAGCCAGCACCCCCATCTGTAAAAGAGCTCAGGATCCAGGGATCGTCAGCCAGCACCCCATCTGTGCCCCAGCACCCCTATCTGTGCACCCAGGTATTTAGGGAAAGTTTAGGTTAGGCAGGGATATTCAGGGAAAGTTAGTGGAAGAAAAAAAATAACTGTTTCTGATTGCATCACCCTAAATCAGGTGTCTGGGGTCCACAGCACAGCTGTGTGACCCTAGACCCATCAGGGGTGCTGCAGCTTGCCCCCCTGCCCCCCCCCCCCCAACTTTTTTTGGAGCGCAAGCAGTTTTTATTTTTGTGCGTACGTTGACTGTGGCCGGCACTCTCAGCGTCTGGCCACTGTTAACGCATCGCACACCCCACCGCTGATCAACTTTGGATGGTTGATCAGCGATTTTGAATTATTATATATTTTTTTTTCACATTTTTTGCCCTTTTTTTAAATTTATTTTTGTCTGTTAGGTTTAGGGTAAGTTTGCGAACACCCATGCCCCACGCACACCAAATAAAGTTTAACACGCACGCACACACACACTCCCCTATGGCCCGCCGGATGTTCTCGGCCGAGGAGGCATACACCCAGCTTGCCTCCGACTCCAAGAGTCCCAGTGAAGACGAGGATGGCCCCACTTTCCTTTTGTCATCCGCGTCCTCCTCATCATCTAGCGATGATGAGCCCCCAAGGCGGCGGAGCAATGGGACCGCCATGCTAGGGACCATGTGGCCCACCCTAGTACAAGCAGCTCTGGGGCTCGTACTAGTTTTCCGGCCCACCAGATAAATCCACCGGAGCCCCCTGTCGGTGAACTTGTCTGGTATACCCCAGAGCGTTTTGAGCCCGTGATTCCTGATTTTGTAGGTCAACCAGGAATCCAGATTTCCACAGTGGGCTTCACTGAATACGACTACTTTAGTCTTTTTTTCAGTGACCACTTTGTAAATCTAAATGGTGGAGCAAACAAACCTGTACACCCAACAGTTTGTTGCTCAACACCCGGGCTCCTTTTTTGGCTAGGCCTGGTGGCAGGACGCCGGTCAGTGCAACCGAGATAAGGACATTTTGGGGCCTCATGCTGCACATGGGCCTAGTCAAGAAACCTAGTGTCAGGCATTACTGGAGTGGAGATGTCCTCTACCAGGCCCCACTTTACAGTACGGCCATGACACGCTCCCGGTTTGAGGCCATGCAGAAATGCCTGCATTATGCAGATAATGCAGCATGTCCCCCCCAAGGTGATCCTGCCTATGACAGTCTGTACAAAATCAGGCCGGTCATGGATCACTTTGAGGCCAAATTTGTACAGGGGTTGTCTCCCCCTCTTCCACTGAAGTGGCGGTCAACCCCCACCGCTGGCCCTTTGGTCTTAGGTTCAAAGGGTTCTGGTCTCCCCCCTGAGCCAGGCCACTCTGCTAGGGTTACCCCTGTCTCATGGGTATCTGTCACTCTCATAGCAGGCCACAGTGCCGGGAAGTCTCTCCCTATTATGAGTTCATAATGTAGATTTGTGGCGACAGCCACCTCGTGGGTCCATCTACCCGCCACCGTGGTTAGAGACACCAGCGCGGTGGGGTAGTCTTTTAAGTCTCCATGGATGCACATCACCCCGACTTTCCAGCCAGTATACTCAGTGGACCGCACCAGGGTAGCCCTTACTAGGGTCACCAGACTCCCTGAGTCCAGCAGAGACTCCGCCGGGGGTTTGCCGATCCCCCTCCAGACAGAACCCTCCTTTAGATTCCTGGTAGCTTCATAGTGTTCCACCAGGTCCACCATCTCAAGGGCATTGCCAGGAGACACTTGACCGATCCTGTGCTGGAGAGGGTATGGCAAAACCCTCCAGAACATATCGGCTAATAGTCTATCCAGCATAGCCGGGGGAATCAGCACATCAGGCTGTAGCCACTTTTGCAAGAGGTGGAGTAAGTCATAATACTGGGTCCTCACAGGCTCAGCCGGCCTAAACCCCCACTGATGTATCCGCTGGGCCCGGACCAACACATTCACCCCCAGTCGTGCCAAAATCTCACCCTTTACTTTTTGGTAGTCGTCCGCTTGATAGTTCGGCAAGTCGAAATACACCCGCTGGGAATCGGATGCTAGGAATGTAGTGACGACCTCAGCCCACTGGTCACGGGGTAGCTTTTTCTCTGATGGCCACTTTCTCGTACATCGCCAGGTAGGTTTCAATGTCTGCGGGGGTCATCTTAGGAATCGCGGCATGGACTGCTTTACGGGCATCGTGGACTCTCGGGGTTGCTCCTGCTGTCTGCAAGGCCATCGCGTGTTGTAGCAGCAACTGGTTAGTCTCTCTCCTGCTGCTTCTTATTAGCCTCGTGTTGATGCAGGTTTGTCTCTCGCTGCTGCAGATTAGCCTCCATGAGGGCCTTCACAACGGCCTTGATTTTTGTCGTGGGGCCCTGGTTCTAATAAAGGTGGTTTAATGTACGACATACAACCGTGCCTGAAAAATGCAGAAACCAAAAATATCGGCGTTCACGCCAGCCTCACTGCTCTTGCCCGCATCCTCTACCAATTGTGGGGACTCGCTCTGGTAGACAGGATTAGCGGACGCAGTATAGAGGCAACAAGTTCTTTGGATCAAACAGTTCAGTGTTTTATTCACACTTTAGGCAAGTGACAAAACAAGCAGTCATATTCAAACAAAAAGTCACCTTGCGGTGTTGGTGGTAATTCACACCATGCGGCAATTCTGCCTCAAAGAGTCCTTGCTGATAGCAACACCAACCGGTTTTCACGCCAAACAGGTAGTAAGCCTTCATCAGACACAAGGCTCCCAGATCCCAACACAAAGACATGGCTTCTGAGCTCAGCTGCCTATTTAAGGACAGCCAGGTGTTGCCAAAACCCAGACCGGCATTTAAGATCCGGTCCGGTATTTGACCTCACCTGGCTGTAAATCAGCCCAGCAGCACATGCTGGGAGGAAAATACCTGTTTTCCCAGACCAAACCTCGCACTGTGTCACAGTTGCCATGTCACATTTGAAGATCCCCTGATGCACCCGTAGAGTAAAAACTCAAAAAAAAGACCCCATTTTGGAAACTACGGGATAAGGTGGCAGTTTTGTTAGTACTATTTTAGGGTACATTTGATTTTTGGTTGCTCTGTATTACACTTTTTGTGAGGCAAGGTGACAAAAAATAGCTGTTTTGGCACGTTTTTATTTTTTGTTATTTACAATGTTCATCTGACAGGTTAGATCATGTGGTATTTTTATAGAGCAGGTGGTTACGGATGCGACAATACCAAATATGACAACTTTTTTTTTTTTTCAATTTTACATAATAAAGCATTATTGATAAAAATATTTTTTTTGTGTCTCCATATTCTGAAAGCCATAGTCTCTTTTTATTTTTTAGGCGACTGTCTCATGTAGGGGCTAATTTTTTTCGGTATGAGATGACGGTTTGATTGGTACAATAGTTGGGGTGCATTTGACTTTTTGGTCGCTTGGTATTACACTTTTTGTGATGTAAGGTGACAAAAAATTGCATATTTTTTGTGTGATATTTTTATAGAGCAGGGAGCTGGATCTCACAGGCTGTCACTGTCACGGACACTCCCGTGACAGGTGACAGGAGATCAGAGAGACTGGCAACACGTGGGTTAATCTGACTAGTTCCTGGTGAATCATTTGTGTCTGTGTTGTTTTGGTAATGACCACACCTCTTGCAGGTGTTGTTGGTTTGGTCATTTAACTTCCCTATTTATTACTGCTTACCCCTTCTGGGGTTGCAGTTTATAGCTTTAGTTTCTGGACTCTGGGCTAGCTGGTTGTTGGATCTCGATTGAGCTCCTGGTTCTGCCTTTGTTCCAAGTGAAGTTAAGTGTCGTCTTCCCTATTTGTATTTTGTTTGTTGTATTTCCCTGTCTTTTGGATCTAGGCCTCAGGGAGACTCCAGTTCATCCTTCTGGTGGAGGAATAGGTTGTCTCAAGTCCTGTCATTATACCATGGCCCTGCAGGGTGTGTTAGGGCTCTAGGTTCCTGTGTATGAACTTTCCTGCCATCGAGGTCAGTTCATACTGATTGTTAGTCAGAACTTGGATTAGGGTTGTTCTAGGAGGTGTCTACCCTAGTTTCCAGGCCTAGTTCCTGTCCTCTTTCCCCTGTGCTTGGTGAGGAGTTTTCCACCCACACCCCATCCGTGACAGTCACGGAAGGCAGCCACAATGCCTAAAGAAGGCATCAGGCTGCTTTCCCTGCCATCGGGTCCCCGTCACAGCAGCGCCTGATGGCCACCCTGTATGATCCCACACGTGCTGTAGTCAGCGCTGACCACGGCAGTGCGAGGGTTAATGCCCCGGCATAGGTGTTTTCACCGATGCCGGCGCATACAGCAGGGGCCTGGCTTTCAGTGACTGCCGGACCCCTGCCGCTGATCGGGCGGGCGCAGCTCCTGCACACGCCCGATCAGCCCAGCGTACATGTACGGCGGGGTTCCTTATGGGGTTAAATGAAAGGTGTTGTGTTTGGATAAAGGAAAACACTGCATTCCAATATAAAATCTTCATGCCTTCTGTGGAACAATGAATTCTAAATTATATGAGCACATTTTAAAGAAAAGTATCAGGACATTGGTCTGTGAGCTAAATCTCAATAGATCGTGGGTCATGCAGCAAGAGAATGACCCTAAGCACACAACTCACTCTAACAAAGAATGGTTAAAGTAAAAGTTTTGTAAAAGCCAAGTCTAAGTCCTGACTCTAATCCAGCAGTAATGTTGTGGAGAGACCTTCTTTAATGGAGAAATATGTTAAAATTCCCCCAAGCCAACATGCAAGACTTACTGAAGGCAAAGGTCCACATACGTTTCCCGCTCAGACATTTAATATTGGATAATTTTCCTTAAAGTTGCACTGTACTATCAGTAAACTTTTGATGTGTAATAGGGACATATTAAAAGTTTAAATCGGCGGAGGTCTGAGCGCTGAGACCACCACCATTCACTAGAATGAGGGGAGAGAAGTGCTCGCTTAGATCACTGTCCACGCTGCGTGAGATGGAAGCGAGATGGGTCCTTAGACTTTCTATGGAGTCTATCTCGCTTCCTGTGATGTTGCGTGGAAAGAGAATGTGCTGAGTGCTTCTCTCCAGTTGTTCTAGAGATCAGTAGGGGTCTCAGTGCTCAGACCCCTATCAATCTAAACTTTAGATATGTCCCTCTGACATATCAAAAATTTACTGAAAGTATAGTGCCACTTTAATAAATAATTGACTAAGTCTAATATTTTTGACTTATTTATTAGATTTGGTTATCTTTAAATATGAAGCAGCTTTAGGTAAAATGTATGCAGAAATATAGACTGCACATATAAAATATCTCCATCACTTCTACTGCCATGACTACAAGTCCCAGTGCAAGTGTGCCTGATTATCCTGGAAAATGAAGAAGCAATGTTTTTTTACAAAAGGAACATGACCAACACAGTATGTATGGGTAAGCAGATTCAGTGGTCAAGACATGAGTTGCATGACTGTACAGCAGTAATAGTAGCAGCCGCAGCACAGCACTTGACATGGAAGACAATGCAGGAGACATGCGGCTGTGTAAGGCTAGTAGTAGTAGTAGTAGTAGTAGTAGCAGCAGCAGCAGGAGTAGGGGTAACAGTAGTAGTAGTAGTAGTAGTAGCAGCAGCAGCACTAGTAAATGGAACATGATGAACAGGCAAACTGCAGCAATGGCCTCACTGGGCTATTATTAAATAAGCAGTCTCCACTGTCAGCATTGGCAGATATATTCAGTGGCATCAGGCAGAGTTGTATGATTCATTTTAACAAATGTTTTTCACAGTTGTTGAGAACAATTTTTTCTTCTTCTGTGTAATGACGCCACCTGCCATGTTGAATACCCTGTGGACAAGACAGTACATTGATGGCAAAATGGGCCTGGGTATCTGTCAGAGATAGGGCACAGTATCTGTGGCGAAACCAACCTCGCCACTGGGTTTTGGAGGGGCCTGGCTACTAGCCTCTTGCCCCAGGATTATGGGCCCTCTTTTCAGCCAGGCCTCATTTGTTCACAAAGGACTTGGACTAACTTGAACTCTCACCCCCACGAATTAGACCAGGGTTCAAGTTAGTCCATTACGTTTGGTAATTGTATTTTGTGGATTGCGTCTCAGACAATGCTCATTGTGTTAGTTAATTGCGTCTCAGACAATGCTCATTGTATTTTGTTTATTGCATTACAGACAGAGGGAAGGGGATTTTGTGTACAATTGCTGGGGAGGTTTGAATACTGTAAATGCATGTGATTGGCTGTTTTTACAAAACCCTGTGGGTGGTGGCCTTGTTGGAAGATGTGTATAAAATGCTTGTGTGTAAGAATAAAGTGTTGCTTTTATACCTTCATGAAGTTTTGGCTCATGTTTGGGGAATGCGATAACTACACTCTTGGGGATTGCTATATCACAATACTCCCCTGAGTATAAGCTCTTGTAAGAGCTTGTTCATGGTTCCTGCTCTCTGGATGTAGGAGAGGTTCACTCACTGGAAGCTGAAGCCCAGTCTTGGGTCCAGCGTGGGTGGAGGACGGTGAGACCCCAACCAAGCTGCGGCGGTTCGTGGGTTCTGCAGTGCGTACGGTGTCAAGTGGAGTGCTTCGAGTCCTCTGGAAGCACTAGGAACATATATCGACGGAGGTACCCGGTGGCAAGCAGTGGGATGGCGTCCTAGTGTGAGGAGAAGCAGCTCGGAGACACCGTTCGTGGAGTATATTGAGGGCAACGCTAGTATCCGTACAGCACCCCTGGCTACAGCAATCTGGATGCTGTTGGTTCCTGCACAGCATTCCATGAGGAAGATCACCCGGATTACAGGGATGCCGAGCGGAAAGGCGTATGGCACCAGGCCCTGGAGGACGTGCAGCGTCGGAGGGGTGAGAGTCTTCCCAGTGAGGAGCAGAGATTGCGAATGCGATTGGCGCTGCGACTACCTCTACTGGGAGAGCAACCATTGACGGAGTGGGTGTCAGAGCTTGAGACACTGGTATGGCAGGAAACCTGGCTGGATGACGCTTACCAAGCACTATGGTGGGACACAGTACGACAGTCTCCATAGATGGAGGAGTACGCCAAGCCCGAAGGTGAGGAATATAATTGCCCTGGTTTATTGTGGGAGTCTTTTGAAGACATTGACTTTGGGAGCACAGAAGAGTCTAGATTTTGGGACATTACTTACTACAGGTGGGACTTGCACAATTGGCCTACAACTAGTGGGGTGAGGGCAGAGCTGACCTTTCTGGTCCAAAGGGAGTGGGAGCTGGAGCAGGATTATCAACAGTTGTTTCGCTCCATTCAATCCCAGCGTAAGATACAAGACAGTTGGATACCAGGCCCAGACCTGCAGCCCTTCCCCTGGCAAGTCACAGCTGAGGTATCCCCTACTTCCTCACCAACTGTGGAGGTAGGGGACTTCATAGACTGGTACTGGGAGGAAACCCAGTCGGCAGGTGGAGATGGGACCGTAGTCACTCCACCGTCCCAACAGGGTGGCTGGGCAGGCGGCCCAGATTCCCAACTGCCCCTGGGAGTACAGGGAGAGGAGATTGTCGGTCCCTCAACTCTGCAACAACCAGAATCACTGGTAGTGGAGACAGCCGGTCTCACTACCCAGCGGCAGTATACTCTACAGGGAGAGGAGACAGTTGGTCTCTCTCCCCAGCGGCAGATGGGGTATCCAGAGGAGGGGGTAAGTGATAGCACCCCTCCACAGCTCTCTCCCAGCCCAATACTGAGGGTAGTGGGTAAGGCTTTAAACCCCACTGACCCCTCTCCAGCAGAAGAGCTGGCATCAGAGCAGAGCGCCGCTGGCCTCTGCCCTAACCGTTCATTTACTACCCAGCAGGCACCATGCACCCCAGCTGAAGTGCTGGCATCAGGGCAGAGCGCCGCTGACCTCTGCCCTCCCCTATCCTCTTCTTCAGAGCCGGACTTCCCACAGGCTACCCCAGCGGAAGAGCTGGCATCTGGGCAGAGCGCAGTCGGCCTCTGCCCACCAAGTACCTACAGCTCCAAGCTAGAGAACCACAAGGAAGCAAGGAGTCGCAGATGCCCACTCAACAGCTGGGGACATACAGAACAGAGCCAGACCCCAAAATTCAACAGGTCCAGTATTGGGTTGTGGTTGGACTGCCAGACTAACTCAGGTACTGACCGTGAGGTCAGGTATCTGGTTAGTCTTCCCTGGGAGCGGGAGATGTGTGGCGAAACCAACTTCGCCACTGGGTTTTGGAGGGGCCTGGCTACTAGCCTCTTGCCCCAGGATTATGGGCCCTCTCATCAGCCAGGCCTCATTTGTTCACAAAGGACTTGGACTAACTTGAACTCCTGGTCTAATTCGTGCCATTTTGGGATGTTAAATGTCTGTGTATTGAAAAGGGTGGGACATTGTATACGTTGAGTAGGGAGGTCTGTTCCATTGTCTCTCTGTGTGTATTGGCGATGTCCTTTGTCCTGAGAGATAATTGAATTACTTCTCGGTTGTCTCCAGGACAGAGGATATTGTGTATTCGCCTGCCTGTGATGATTGCATCAACCCAGTGTGAGGTAATTCTATCGCGGGCAGAGGGGAGGATTTTGTGTGGGAGTGTCTGAGTGTATTGTACGTGGTTATTGGCTGTTTTTACAAAACCCTATGGGTGGTAACCTTGTTGGAAGATGTGTATAAAATGCTTGTGTGTTAAAATAAAGAGAGTTCCTGTTTTTATACCTTCATGAAGTCTTGGCTCATGTTTGGGGAATGGGATAACTACACTCTTGGGGATTGCTATATCACAATACTCCCCTAAGTATAAGCTCTTGTAAGAGCTTGTTCATGGTTCCTGCTCTCTGCATTTAGGAGAGGTTCCCCCACTGGAGCCTGGAGCCTTGTCGTAGGTCCAGGGTGGGTAGGAGACGGCGAGACCTCCACCAAGCTTCGGCAGTTCGTGGGGTCTGCAGTGCTGACGGTGTCAAGTGGAGTGCTTGGAGCCTCTGGAAGCACTAGGAGCATCTATCGACGGAGGTGCCCGGTCGGGGTGCTAGGCGTTCCGTTACAGTATCCATTCCATCGTGTTCAGCAAACTGTATTGGCTGCTGCAACTCATTGTAGTGGTAGTGCTAGTAGAGGCAGTAGAGCAGTGATACACCAGGTGTAGAGAGGGGCCTTGTGGCTACAGATGTGGCTAGCAGCTGTCTGCTCAGCAAAAGCTGTGACAAGCTGGGTACAGCGCGTATCTGACTAATACACCAATTTTGCCTTCTGTTCAGAAGCAGGAACAACTTTCCCTGATTTCCATTTACAGAGAGGGTCTAAAAACACCGCTATCCAGTAGTCATCCATTTGCTTAACGCTAATATTATACTTGTCAGCACATAAGCAACCAAGCATACTGCTTGCTATGCTCGTCATTGTGCCTGAGGACTTAGTTGTTTCATTCTTTGCTCTGCACTGTGATGGTTGGTCATGACCAGCCTTATTATAATCATCAAGTCTGCCCCAATGAGTGTCAGCCTAGTCCCCTAGTTGTGCCTGTGAAAACTCTGTTCGCCACCAAGTCACAGCATCTCATATTCCTCCATTTCCCCCTGGACTTGCGGATCCCCAACAGACACATTACAGCAAACCATATTCTTCTTATACTATCCCTTGCTAAATCAGTGTGTTCACTCCAATATAAAAAAGGGGCAGATTGGGAACCTAAAATGGCCCTGGAAAAAAATACCTAAAAGTGGCCCTATATTGTATTAGGGTCTAAATTTACAGGAGGCTGGGCAACAAAAGTAGGAGGGGTCATGGTATTCATAGCGCAAAATACCACATACCACAGTGCCGCACAATATATTGCTATATTGCCCCAAAAGCTGTCCCTCTGAGTTGGCCAGCAATAGCGGACATTTTCTCTACTCCTCTTCCAGTTGTCAGATTAAGATATGGAGAAGGTTTCTTAGGAGGCAAGATGCGGGACATAGTTCAAAAGGGCATGTTTCTGGCCGGGTACATGAGTACCTGATTCTCACAATTAATTAACACTGATAACTTATTATGTCCCCAGCCAGCGGCAGAGATGGGGGCTTGGGCAGCCCCCTGAACATCGGCCAACCAGGAAACTCCCCTGTAAGGTCTATGACAAATCCGCTCCTGAATATTAGGGGGGTGTCCCCACACACAAATGTAGTGGCCTCTTAGAAGTACGACACATGTCCCTGATGAGTTGTCAATGTATGAGCTCAAAAATGACACATGCCGTCTACTGTGGTAGTTTAGTGCATGATGTAATCACTGACTGCTTTATGCTGCTCATACAGACAGTCCAGCATACGCAAGGTTGTATCTTTGCCGATCAAGTGATGCAAAGGCAGACCATTCTGTTGCTGCAAGTCCACAAGTGCATTCTTAGCCACATAAGAAGAGCTGCACTACGCAGGCACTCTCCTGGACATGGTCAGCACCTTCTGCAAACCACAATACATTTTTTCAAATTAATAATATGCGCCATGCATGGAGCATGTTTTAGGTTTCCCAAATGAAGTGCAGCCAATGTTCTTGCCATATTGCCCAGTTGTAGTTGCATGGGAGACATCTAATGGGAAGTTTTCTGCCTGATGCGGAATAGTAAGTGATCCACTATGTGGCTTCTCTCACCCATCCTCAACAGTTTAGGAGTGGAAGCAAAGCTCAGCCATGTTTCTGTTCGGGAACATTGAGGTGGATATGCACGGATTTTGATAGCACATGGCCTCATCAAGGTGGTGCATTGTCACCATTGCCATGCAAAACACTGACCCAGGGCGCCATGAAAGACTTATACTTTCCTGTTCGTGATTGCTGCTGCACATGTTGATGGTGATGTACACCTTGCTATGCACTGAAAATTCCAAGGAGTGGCCCATGTTCTCCACCATGTGAGAGTACAAGGAAGGGACGTCTTTCTTTGAGAAATAATAACAGCTAGGTATCGTCCATCAAAGGTGAGTGCACGCCATAATATGCCTAAAGGCAGCGAAATGTACTCAGTGACTGAGACGACTAACTTCACCACCAACTTGGACAGGTGGGGAGTTCAGTTTGCACACACGCAGATTACTGGGTGTGTATTGTTTTTTTCTGCCCACACATTCCATTATGAATGAATGACGATGGAGGACTAGTAGAATCAGTAGCTGTGATATTGACTGTAATGAGAACAACATTCACCATGCATTACTTATGGATGTAGCCTGGCTACTAGAATGAGGACGGGAAAGAAGAGTGAGCACGTGATGCCGCTTCATGTGCTTAAGGAGAGCTGTAGATCCTATATTTGTGCCTGAATAGCCACATATTATTTTCTGCCTGCAGAGGTTGCACACTCCAAAGGTTTTGTAGGATGGCAATGTAGAAAAAATTTGATGGGAAATGTCTGCATGAGCCACCACCAGCAGTGCTCTCATTTCTGCCAACACCACTTGAGCTTGCCTTAAGTCTTACTGCTTTTGAGGATACACCAATAGTAGCAGTGGCAGTCACTTGCTCCCAGGCTGGCTACAGTAGAGGCAGTTTTTAAAAAAAAAAAAAATTTAGCCATGCATTGTCCCCACTCTTTATTGCTGTTATCGTCATTCTGATAAGTTACCAGGTCCTGTCCAACACACAATTATCATCATCCCATCCACTTTTCTCAGAATGTTATTGGCTGTTTGTTCCTTGCCCCCTTCATGATTCCCACCTCCATATTTGCCCTAAGTGCCACTCCCACCATGACTACCAGTGCTCCCATCACCACCATGGCTACAAGTGTCCCTATTACCACCAGCATAACTATGCACTTCAGTCATGGTCTCCAACTCCGCCTGATCCTTCTCATCGCAGTTCAAACACTGAAATGCAACTCATCACTATCTTGAATATATACAATACCTTAGCCTGGAGGGCTGTCTCTTAGGAGAAAAGAAGGTTCCCCACTCTGGGCCAGTGAAGACAGAGATGACTGAAAATAAATTAATTTGTTAGGCCTCAAATTAAAAGGAGGTGAAGCAGGGAGAACGTGCTGAACATTGGCTCAAAAGCACAGTGACAGACTTACAGGTAACATAAACATCATTCTACTATGACTGAGATCATAAGTAGGCCATCCAGTCCACGCATGCTACAGCCACCCATAGTCTTACTGACAGATAAAGTGACACAAATTTTTCATCTTACATTACCCCAACCACTGCCACTCCATCTTCCACTAGACATTTTGGGGGTCATTTATCAAACTGGGATAAAGTAAAACTGGCTTAGTTGCCCATAGCAATCAGATTCCACCTTTCATTTCGGACTGCTCTTTTGTAAAATTAAAGGAGGAATCTGATTGGTTGATATGGGCAACTAAGCCAGTTCTACTTTACACCAGTTTGATAAATGACCCCCTTTATTTTTAATAAATCACATTCTATCCACCAAACGTGCAATCACTATATTGTTGTTGTTGTTGTTGGGCAAGTTTGATGCGGAACAATACATATAATTGGGTGTGTCATGGTAGATTTTTTTGTATGATCCTTAAACAAAAGATCTAACCATATTGTTTATGCTCCAAATCTTAAAATGTAGTCTAGGTGCAAAAGAATGAGAAGACAAGACTCATGGTGGTTTTTGAGTCTTCCTTCACCTCTTCTGACCCCAAATGGCAGAAGACAAATTGCAACTTATCCCACAAAAAAAAAGTCCTCACATGAACAGAAAATGTAAAAAGTGTGTGTGAAACGAAAATGGGCCCAGCATGGCAAGCTTCATCTTTGTAGTGTACATGCACTGAACAGAGTGGCAATCGCACTGCCGAGAGACTTCTTGGCCAGGAGTGAATAAGGCCTCTTGCACACGACTGTATGCCCTCCGAGATATACGGTCCGTGAGCAGGCTATATGTCCCGAAGCGGCATTGATCGTGTGCACGGGAGCACACAGCATCATAGATTACAATGATGCTGTGGACTTCGGGTCGCTCGCGGGGCTATTGTCCCACACTCATTTGATTTTATGAGTGCGGGACAATAGTCCCGCAGGCGCCCCGACGTGCACAGCATCATTGTAATCTATGATGCTGTGTTTTTTAATAGTATCTTTTTATTTATTAATTTAGCAAAAAGCATAACAAACACATCAAATACAGACAATCATCAATTGAGTCCAGTACAAATCAAATACATGGGATCAATCATAACAGTTCCTCATGACCCAAGTTTGGGACAGAAGAAAAAGATATCACTTTCAGGATGAACAGTACCCAACATATCAATCCTAAGGAAGATTAAAAGTACTGCACACACACACACATTCACACACGCCTTCATTGGTCAGAACAGTCTTTCAGTCATCTATGGTACTAGAGTCTGGGCTCCAATCCAGGGGTCCCATATCTTCATGAAGCGATCAGGGGTCCCTCTTCTCTCATACACAAACTTGTATAATTCAAGATCAGCATTAACTAGATGTACCCATTGTTGCACAGTAGGATTCTTAGGAGGTTTCCAGTTGAGAAGGATAGTTTTCCTAGCATAATATAAGAGTATTCTATACAGCTTCCTGCCAAATTTGGTGGGAACAATCTCGTTAGCTACTCCCAACAGACTAGTGAGTTCAGTACAGACGTTAGGAAAGCCTAGTTTGTCATTAAAATATTTATGGATCTCTTCCCAGAAGCCATGAATAATCGGACACTGCCAAACCATGTGTATAAGACAACCGTTTTCATGTCCACATCTTGTACAATGAGGGTTCGGCAATTTACCCATTTTAAATAGTCTCACAGAGTATAATAAATCCTATGAAGCCATTTAACTTGAAATCAACTGATCCCTAGCACTTACCACTGTAGATCTCCATGTACAGCTAGATTCTTTAACATGAACATCTTCCAAACCTTCAATGTCCCTTTTCCACCTAACAAATGCCCTGTCTAGGGGGGAGTCCTGCAACGCCATCAACGACGCATACAGGGTCGACACTGGTTTGACCAACGGAACCCTCCTAATCGCTGCCTCAACTGTACCACACTCCAGCTTTAAAGGTTCTCTACCAAACTGAGCCTGACAGGCATGCCTGAGTTGAAGATATCTATACAAACAACGCTGGGGCAAATTAAACTCCTGTTTCAAACTATTAAAGGTTCTAAATAGGCCCTTATCATATAGTTGGGTAAGGTAGCGCACCCCCCTCTGAGGCCAAAATTCAAACTCCAGTAATGAGAACAGCTCCGGAAGCACTCTGTTTCTCCACAAAGGCAAATATGGCGACCAAGTAATATCATTCTCATCAGAGTTACATTTCTGACCCCATTCGACCCACATCTGTACTGCAGAAGCTATTAAAGGTTCTAAATAGGCCCTTATCATATAGTTGGGTAAGGTAGCGCACCCCCCTCTGAGGCCAAAATTCAAACTCCAGTAATGAGAACAGCTCCGGAAGCACTCTGTTTCTCCACAAAGGCAAATATGGCGACCAAGTAATATCATTCTCATCAGAGTTACATTTCTGACCCCATTCGACCCACATCTGTACTGCAGAAGCCATCGATTGGGTGTAGTGTATTGTAGACCTAGCCCCCCTCCTATACGCCAAGTTCGTAAGTGCCTCATATGACCCCAATAAAGCTGCCTCCAACACTACCGCCGGGTTACCTGAGTCAGCCCGTACCCATCACGCCACATAGCTCAGCTGCACCGCTACATAGTACATATACAGGTTTGGCAAGGCAAGACCCCCCTGCAGGTAAGACGCCTGGAGGGTGGATCTCGCTATTCTGGGAGAAGACGTATTCCATAGAAAGGGAGCGATTATTCTATCCAAAGTAGCAAAATGTCTCTTGGGGAGTAACACTGGGGCAGCCCTATATAAGTATAGCAATTTTGGGAGAAGAATAATTTTTACCACATTGATACGCCCAACCAGAGTTAAAGGAAGGTTTTCCCAAGCCTCTAGCTTTCGAGTAATGGATTGCATTGTAGGAGCAACATTCAAATCATAAAATTTTGCCACTTCTTTATGAACAATAATCCCCAAATATGTAAATTGCTCCACAATCTGAAGCTTATTGTTCACCGAAATGAGAGCTGGGTCAACATCATCAACCAGACATAGACTAGACTTAGCCCAGTTCACACGGAGACCCGAGAAACCCCCAAATTGATCAACAACACCTAAAAGGGTATCCAAGGATTTCCCTGAATCTGCTAGGTAAACCAGCATGTCATCAGCATATAATGAAAGCTTTTCTGATATTCCAGCTATTTCCCAGCCTTCTATACCTGAATTAGAGGATATGAGTATCGACAAAGGTTCCATATTTAATGCAAATAACAGGGGGGAGAGAGGGCAGCCCTGTCTAGTGCCTCGACCCAAGGGGAAGGAGTCCGATGTGTACCCATTCACCCAGACTATTCGCCGAAGGGGATCTATAAAGCATTTGTAACCAGCACAAAAATTTCTCTGGAAAGCCCATTTGAGTCAGCACTGCCCACATAAATTCCCATTCTACTGAATCAAATGCTTTTTCATTGTCTAAGGACGCAAGAGCCCTCATACCTGTGTTATCATGTTTGACCTGAAGATTAGTGAACAATCGCCTTAAATTAATATCTGTGGTTTTCCTTGGCATAAAACCCGATTGATCTACCCCAACCAAGGAGAGAATTACCCCCCGCAGTCTTAACTCCAGTACCTTCGCAAAGATTTTGACGTCAAGATTCAGAAGTGAGATAGGTCGATAAGAGCTACACTGGTCAGATGGTTTCCCCGACTTGTGAATCACTACTATCGTTGCCTCCAGAAAGGACGGTGGCAACGAACCACTTTCCAGTGCATACCTCAACAGCTTCCCAAATCTACTAACCAGGTCTTTAGAAAATCGCTTATACCATTCAGCAGGAAATCCATCGGGTCCCGGGGTTTTCTTGGTTGCTAAGGAACTAATGGCCGTTTCAATCTCCAGGTCAGATATGTCTGCCGCCAGGGCTCCCCTGTCATCTCTGTCCAAAGAAGGAAAATTAATACCTGCTAAGAAATTGACAATTTCCTCCGAAGTACACGTGATCTTGGGGGCATACAATGTCTCATAATAGGAGGCAAACTGTCGGCAGACATCTCTAGGCTCCCTCAATAAGATCCCTTGGTCATTCAGGATTCCCGCCACCACCGTTTGCTGTGTCTCAGATCTAGTCAAGTACGCCAAGGCCCTGCCACACTTATCACCATCTGAAAAAATAGTTTGCCTCTGATTTAAAAGTTTCTTCTCAGTATATTCAGTTAAATGCAAAGTAAACCTACGCTGCGCCTCAAGCCACAAAGTCTGCTTCTCAGGGCACGGATCTAGTATATATAACCTCTCCTTATCAGCTAGTTCCGTCTCTAGTTTTATCCGTTTGATATTCAGTTCCTTTCTATGAGTTGCAATAGCAGCAATCAATGCCCCTCTCATTACTGATTTGAAAGCATCCCATTCTACCAGAGGATTCGTAGACCCTTCATTTTCTGCCCAGTAGTTCCCCATTGCATCTAGACTCTCGCTCACCACAGGTAATACCTCGAGCCACATAGGGTTTAACCGCCACTGCTTATCAGTCGAAGCCAGCGGCTGTGACAGTATCAGAAGGAGGGGGGCATGGTCTGAAACTCCTCTCGGTAGATAATCACTAGACTTGATATAGGGGGATAAGTCTCTGCTGACAAAGGCCAGATCTATACGAGAGAGTGAGCCAGTAGAAGCTGAATAGCAAGAGAATTGCGCATCTGTGGGGTGGAAATAGCGCCACGTCTCTACTAAATCATAAGTATTAGCCCAATGTGATAGGACATTGTTGTGTGAGGCCTGGGGAATCCTTCTGTCCCGTATAGGATCTAAAGTGGCATTATAGTCACCCATAATAATATAAGGTATTGCTGGAAATCCTGCTATTTTAGCTGTAATTAAGTCTAGGACGTCTCTGCGGAATGGCGGAGGAATATATAGTCCCACAAATAGGTACTGCAGGCCTCTGACACAAGCATGTAAAATCACATACCTACCATAAGGGTCCAGCTGTACAGACAGTATTTGAAATGGAAGACTTTTAGCAATTAAAATAGACACGCCTCTAGCGTGGTTTGAGTAAACCGCATGATATGTGGGGCCTATCCATGGGCGCCGCAAAGCTAGTACTTTCTGGCCCTGCAGGTGCGTTTCTTGCAATAACATTAGGTCAGGGTTATACCTCTTCAGATAATTGAACACTAAAGACCGTTTAATCTTATCATTCAGACCCCGAACATTCCACGAGAGTAGCTTGATTACCGCCATTTATTCTTCCAAAGATAACATCTCCATAGTTTCCGACCAATGAAGGCACATTCACGCACACACACAATCCACATCAAAGAACCCCTCAACAGAGAAACTCTCTTCAACCCACCTATTCCCAACCTCCCTAACCCACCCTGCCCAAACCTTCCTAACATGGTTGAGCCTGACACCCCAAACTAGTAACTCCTGGGTACTATAACCTACCCTAACTCATTAGAACATATATACCATATAGGTACGTTGGTGATAGGAAGCAAGTATATACGTCTACCCACAACAGTGCATAGTCATACAGGGTGTTGCCACCCAGCATACCAATATGGGGTTAAACATCTGATCAATAGACAAAGTCAAAGAACAGGGAATCTAACAGGAGTAATAATGGTGCATTTAAACCAGATACTCCCCCCCTCCCCCAACCATCTTGTCAGCAAAACAATTTAACATTTAATCATGTATTATTTGCTTCAGCTGCCAACACTATAGTATAAACCATCAGCGGTGAGGCCTTGCATTTAGATTTCTCTCAATCCATTCAGTAGCCTCTTCAGGAGTACTAAAAAAACGGACTGTTTCACCATCCTGCACCCTCAAGCGAGAAGGGTAGATCATGGCATATTTCACATTTTTGTCCCTCAGCCACGCTCGGACCTCAGTAAACTGCTTCCTTTTCTTCTGGACCTCTGCAGTAAAGTCCGGGTAAAAGGACAAACGGACATTCTCATAGCTGACATTCCCCTTCTGCCGAGCAGCTAGCAAAATAGCGTCTCTGTCCCTGTAGTTCAGGATCTTCATGATGAAAGGTCTAGCAGGGGATCCCGGCGGTAAGGGCCTGGTTGGAATCCGATGTGCCCTTTCTATAACAAAGCAACTGGAAAGTGAGATGGGATGTAACACTTCTTTTATGAGCTGTTCCGCAAAAATTTCTGGGGTAGACCCCTCCGCTCGCTCCGGTAAGCCCAGGATACGGACGTTGTTACGTCTATTGCAGTTCTCAGCGTCCTCCGCCCTGGCTTGCAGCATCTGGACCTGTTGCAGCAGCTGCCTGGTGTCATTTCCAGCTGCTCTGGACGCATCTTCCACCTCACTCACTCTTTGCTCCACTGCAGATGTTCTTTCACGTATTTTGTCAAAATCGTGCCGCAAACAGCTAACGTCAGACTGTAAATGGTCTATCTTTGATGTAAGAGCAGCTTGACAGGCAGCTATAGCTTTCATAATTTGAGAGGCTTCAGCATAGGAACCAGGGACAGGAGACCCCTCACTTTCCTGTTCAGTTTGACTCATGGCGTCCATGAATCGTTTAACAGATGATGGAGCCACAGAAGAAGTTTTGCGGCCCATAGAAATAGTCCACAGACACTTTAAAGATCTGCTGGGGTTTGTCACTCATGCAGCAAAACAAGATAAGGCTTTGTTAAATTCAGCAAGTCCTTCCACACAGCCAAGTAGACTGCCAGATATCTTTACATTCCTCAGGGGAGAGGGGGATAAGTACACCAGCACCACCACTAAACTTTCATATAAACTGTGGTGAACTCTGCAGCTTTCATATATAAGGACTCCTAACAGGATTACCACTGCAGGACTTCAGGATAATAGTGGAAGTAGGGAGATACAGAGCGTTTCGCCGATCCACTCCGTTTGATGGGGCAGAGAGGAGCGCCGCTGCACATACACTTAACAGCAAGATGGCGCCCACCGCGCGGCTTCTTCCCGCCTCGGTCTTCGGCTCAAGATTCCAGCAGGTATCGGCAGCAGTCCAAGGTAAGTTGTTAGCAACTTTCAGCAAGCCGTACCTGCACTGTGTACCTTGTGGCGGATCGTGTCCCGGCCTCACTCCACACTCTCCTCAGTTTGCGTCCCTCTGCTCCTCTCCCTCAATCCGTCGGCATCCACAGCACCACAGCCAAAACTCAGCAATCCAGCTCCGGGCAGAGTGTCCCCAAGTATGAAGGGGTCCAACATATAGTGAATGCGCTCAAAAAACCCCGATTATGCCAGGTGTATAAAGGATATTTCACAGGATTTTGTAGGAGCACTGCAATCCTGCTTCCTCACTCCATGCTGGCTCGGGCACTCCCCCCTCATCTATGATGCTGTGTGCTCCCATGTGCACGATCAATGCTGCTCCGGGACATATGGCCCGCTCACGGACCATATATCTCGGAGGGCATACGGTCGGGTGCAAGATGCCTAAGTCTACATGCCTGACCCTGTCAGTCAAAAAGGTATAAGCGCGGCATGTAGAGGATGAGAAGTGCAACAGCAACACCCTTGTTGCAAACAGTGACTAATTTACATATGATTAAAAAGCAGTTTTCTATGTAGACCATGGACGACATGGGAGCAAGAACATTAGATTCAGCTGAGAAGGTCTCATAGGACATGTAAGCTGGTTTTAATGGAATGGATTTGATGACAGATTCCCTTTAAGGCCACCGATTTTAGCTGCGGAGTTCAACTTTTTTCAATGAAGGGTGAGATCTGCAGCAAAACCACATCTAATCTGCACCAAAAACTGGTTAGAAATTAAGCGTTTTGGTGTAGAAATTCACAGAAATCTGCACAGAAATTTGTTTGGATCTTATGTGCATTCACCCGCACTTGTGTTCAGGCGGTCTTAGTCTACGTTCACCATTACTTAAGGGACATGCTTTAAGGGTACTTTCACACCTAGCGTTATTCTTTTCCAGTATTGAAATCCCGTAAATTGTCTCAATATCGGGAAAAAACGCATCAGTTTTGTCCTAATGCATTCTGAATGGAAAGCAATCCGTTCAGGATGTCTTCCATTCCATCTTTTTTGGCTTAAATCCTGGTACACTACCGCACTTGCCGGATCCGGCATCCATTTCCATAAAGATGTATTAAAGGGAACCTGTCACCTCCCAAAACCATCCCAAGCTGCCAGCAGTACCTGCGTGCAGCCAGCAGCGTGTTTCTGATGATGCCTTTCTTCCTGAAGGCAGATGCAGAAAAAGTACTGAAAACTTTGTTTTATCCCCTGCCTGATGCGCTTCTCCACACATGCTTGAAGTCAAGGGGGCAGCGGGCTCCTTGTTCAAGTCAAAATAACCACGCCCCCTTCCCTGACTGACAGTCGGCAGTTCAGATGGCTTTGCCGAACTCTCTGCATAAGCGCTGTCAGTCACAGCGAAGGGGGAGGGAAGGGGGGCGTGGTTACCGTGACTTGAAGCAAGGAGGTCGCTGCCCCCTTGACTTCAAGCATGTGTGGAGATGCGTGCCGGGCAGCAGATAAAACAACGTTTTCAGTACTTTTGCTGCATTTGCCTTCAGGAAGAAAGGCATCATCAGAAACACGCTGCTGGCTACACACAGGTACTGCTGGCGGCTTGGGATGGCTTTGGGAGGTGACAGGTTCCATTTAATGCCGGATCCGGTACCAAGTGCTCTGGAAATTTCCGTTTCCGGTCTGTGCATGCTCCGGGACATAGGAGGAGCTATTTTTGCTTTTGATCTTTAAAAAAATTAAATACCGGATAAGACAGATCCGGTATTTTACCGGATCCGTCTAACAGATCTGGAAAAAACATATTTCCGTTTGCATACGGTTTGCCGGATCCGGCAGGCAGTTCCGTTGCCGGAACTGCCTGCCGGTTCCGAACAACGCTAGTGTGAAAGTATCCTTAGTTTGGTGTTCATCTAGTCCCTCTGGGAATCTTTTGCATGTTTTTATGTCTTCTCTGTTTCCTCTGTCTGCGATCTTCAAGGTTCAGTCTGGAATGCTACAATCAAATTTGTTTATACCATATTCATGGACTGTACCCTTCCTCATGTGAAAGTTCCTCTGCCCGCCCTAAGAAATACCATTGTAAGTCTCAAAGCTGTCTCCACTGTCATGTACTATCCAGACTTCAAACTCATAATTGAACTTGTTTCGTTGCTTTCACCAATTATCTACCCAGATGTTACCATCTACAGTAGCATTTGATTCTGTTCACAGTATCTGGTCTCCGTTCAGTTGGAGTTTTGTTGCTTTTTTTCTTTTTATTATGGCGAAAATAGCATAATTTTCAGTGCTAAAAAAATGGAAAACTGACAAACCTATCACTAATCTTGTCAATAGGATTTGACAAGATTCGGTTCAAAACAGATCAAAGTCATGACCCTCATGGCTTACTTGTTATACTAAACACTCCCCATATAATTAAATAAAAATGTCTGCCAACCCCTATACAGAATATCTATCAATAAATGGAACCTGTCATTAGGTTCACACTGCCCTAACAAAGGGCAGCATGAAATAATGACAGGCTAATTTCATACTGCTCATGGTTAGGACAGCACAAACTGCTGACAAGTTCCCTTTAACTTGCCATTGCCACAACATGTGAAAAATGCCCTATTAGTTCTAAGTGATTGCTCACTAGTAGCACATTACTAACTGGCATTCTGGTAAGTAACCTGGCTCTGGTTCAATCTATGATTAACACAGCAGCCAGGGTGCTGTCAATGGTTACCAACTACCCTGCTGTCTGTCAGTCATTACACTTATTACCTGTTACATAAAGAAGACATCTCAAGCTTTTGTAATTAACCTGCAAAGCTCTTCACAGTGCTGCACATTCCTTAAAGGGGTTGGCCACCATATCAGTACTTTACACAGCATTTTTGGAGGCAGGGTAAAAAAGAGATTCCAAATATACTTTATTTAACCCCTTCACTACCGAGCCACTTTTCACCTTAAATCCCAGGCCGATTTTTGCAAATCTGACGTGTCACTTTATGTGGTAATAACTTTAAAACGCTTTTACTTATCTAAGCCATTCTGAGAATGTTTTCTCGTCACATATTGTATTTCATGACAGTGGTAAAATTGAGTCAAAAAATGTCATTTGTATTTATAAAAAAATACCAAATTTACCCCAAATTTGGAAAAATTAGCAAATTTCTATTTCTATACTATTATAATAGATAGTAATAACTCCAAAAATAGTTACTACTTTACATTCCTCATATGTCTACTTCATGTTTGGATAATTTTGTGAATGCCATTTTATTTTTTGGAGACGTTAGAAGGCTTAGAAGTTTAGAAACAAATCTTGAAATTTTTCTGAAAATTTCCAAAACCCACTTTTTAAGGACCAGTTCAGGTCTGAAGTCACTTTGTAAGGCTTACATAATAGAAACCACCAGGGGCGTAGCAAATTTTTGTACGCCCCCCCTTCCAACTTAATGGACATACTCATACACGAGCTCACCACTTACATGGACACACACACACACTCACCACATATATAGACGTACTCAAACACATACTCACCACATATATAGACAAACTCATACATGCGCTCACCACTTTCTCATACACACGCTCACCACTTACATGGATGCACTCATACACGAGCTCAGCACATACATGGATGCACTCATACACGAGCTCAGCACATACATGGATGCACTCATACATACACTCACCACTTACATGGATGCACTCCTACATACACTCACCACTTACATGGATGCACTCATGCATACACTTACCACTTAAATTGATGCACTCATGCATACACTCACGACTTAAATGGACACACGTAAACACACACTCAACACATACACGGACACACTCAAACACACACACTCACCACATACATAGACACACTCATACATTCGCTTACCACTTACTCATACACGCGCTCACCACATACATAGACGCACTCATACACACACTCACCACTTACTCATACACATGCTCACCACTTACATGGATGCACTCATACACACACACACCACATACATAGACGCACTCATACATGCGCTCAGAAAAATACATAGATGCACTCAACACATACATATATGCACTCATACACACGCTCACCACTTACATGGATGCCCAAATGCACATTAACCACTAAGGGCTTGTTCACATCAGAGTTATGGATTCCGTTTTTGTTTTCCGTTATTACATGGTTATAACGGCATCCATAAGACAGAAGTCAAAACGGAAGCCTGTAAGAGGCATTCAGTTTTGATCCTTCATAATACAAGTCTATGGGCAGCATAACAGATCCGTCCTGGTTTCCATTATGTAGGAGTCCAGTCCTGCATAACGGAAAGCTGGACAGATCCATTATGCTGCCCATAGACTTCTATTATGACAGAATGCTAAACTGAAGCCTTTAAAAGGCATTCTGTTTTGCTATGCAACATTATAGAAGTCTATGGGAATCATAACAGATCCGTCTGGTTCCCGTTATGCAGAACGGAAAAAAAAGTCCTGTCGACAGGACTTTGTTTTCTGTTTTGCATAACGGGAACCAGACGGATCTGTTATGATTCCCATAGACTTCTATAATGTTGCATAGCAAAACAAAATGTCTCTTAAAGGCTTCCGTTTTGACCTCCGTCTTATGGATTCCGTTATTTTCTGTTATAACCATGTTATAACGGAAAACAAAAACGGAATCCATAACGGTGATGTGAACCCGCAATTACATGGACGCACTCATACACACATTTACCACATACATAGCTGCACTCATAAATGCGCCCCTTACATACATGGACGCACTCATACACAGTCACTACATACATGAGCTCACCACATATAAATATATATATATATATATAGTAACATAGTATATAAGGCCGAAAAAAGACATTTATCCATCCAGTTTGCCCTGTTATCCTGCAAGTTGATCCAGAGGAAGGCAAAAAAAAAACTGAGGTACAAGCCAATTTTCTCCACTTAAGGGGGAAAAAAATTCCTTCACAACTACAATAAGGCAATCAGAATAACTCCCTGGATCAACAACCCCTCTCTAGTAGCTATAGCCTGTAATATTATTACACTCCAGAAATACATCCAGGCCCCTCTTGAATTCCTTTATTGTACTCCCCATCACCACCTCCTCAGGCAGAGAGTTCCATAGTCTCACTGCTCTTACCGTAAAGAATCCTCTTCTATGTTTGTGTACAAACCTTCTTTCCTCCAAACGCAGAGGATGTCCCCTCGTCACAGTCACAGTCCTGGGGATAAATAGATGATGGGAGAGATCTCTGTACTGCCCTCTGATATATTTATACATTGTTTTTTCTAAAGTAATAACCCTAATGTTGATAATCTTTCAGGGTACTGTAGTTGCCCCATTCCAGTTATTACTTTAGTTGCCCTCCTCTGAACCCTCTCCAGCTCTGCTATGTCTGCCTTGTTCACAGGAGCCTAGAACTGTACACAGTACTCCAAGTGTGGTATGACTAGTGATTTGTAAAGTAACATAGTAACATAGTACATAAGGCCGAAAAAAGACATTTGTCCATCCAGTTCGGCCTGTTATCCTGCAAGTTGATCCAGGAAGGCAAAAAAAAAAAAAAAACTGTGAGGTAGAAGCCAATTTTCCCCACTTTAGGGGAATAAAAAATTCCTTCCCGACTCCAATCAGGAAATCAGAATAACTCCCTGGATCAACGACCCCTCTCTAGTAGCTATAGCCTGTAATATTATTACACTCCAGAAATACATCCAGGCCCCTCTTGAATTCCTTTATTGTACTCACCATCACCACCTCCTCAGGCAGAGAGTTCCATAGACTCCCATTCATTGTAAAGACATTTGTCAGTGTTAAACCTCATCTGCCACTTATCTGCCCAAGCCTCCAATCTATCCAGATCCCTCTGTAGTAGTATACTGTCCTCTTCAGTGTAAATTACTTTACACAGTTTAGTGTCATCTGCGATAATTGATACTTTACTATGCAAGTCTTCTACAAGATCATTGATAAATACACTGCTCAAAAAAATAAAGGGAACACTTAAACAACACAATGTAACTCCAAGTCAATCACACTTCTGTGAAATCAAACTGTCCACTTAGGAAGCAACACTGAGTGACAATCAATTTCACATGCTGTTGTGCAAATGGGATAGACAACAGGTAGAAATTATAGGCAATTAGCAAGACACCCCCAATAAAGGAATGGTTCTGCAGGTGGTGATCACAGACCACTTCTCAGTTCCTATGCTTCCTGGCTGATGTTTTGGTCACTTTTGAATGCTGGCGGTGCTTTCACTCTAGTGGTAGCATGAGACGGAGTCTACAACCCACACAAGTGGCTCAGGTAGTGCAGCTTATCCAGGATGGCACATCAATGCGAGCTGTGGCAAGAAGGTTTGCTGTGTCTGTCAGCGTAGTGTCCAGAGCATGGAGGCGCTACCAGGAGACAGGCCAGTACATCAGGAGACGTGGAGGAGGCCGTAGGAGGGCAACAACCCATCAGCAGGACCGCTACCTCCGCCTTTGTGCAAGGAGGAACAGGAGGAGCACTGCCAGAGCCCTGCAAAATGACCTCCAGCAGGCCACAAATGTGCATGTGTCTGCTCAAACGGTCAGAAACAGACTCCATGAGGGTGATATGAGGGCCCGACGTCCACAGGTGGGGGTTGTGCTTACAGCCCAACACTGTGCAGGACGTTTGGCATTTGCCAGAGAACACCAAGATTGGCAAATTCACCACTGGCGCCCTGTGCTCTTCACAGATGAAAGCAGGTTCACACTGAGCACATGTGACAGACGTGACAGAGTCTGGAGACGCCGTGGAGAACGTTCTGCTGCCTGCAACATCCTCCAGCAATGCCAGCATGACCGTTTTGGCATTGGGTCAGTAATGGTGTGGGGTGGCATTTCTTTGGAGGGCCGCACAGCCCTCCATGTGCTCGCCAGAGGTAGCCTGACTGCCATTAGGTACCGAGATGAGATCCTCAGACCCCTTGTGAGACCATATGCTGGTGCGGTTGGCCCTGGGTTCCTCCTAATGCAAGACAATGCTAGACCTCATGTGGCTGGAGTGTGTCAGCAGTTCCTGCAAGATGAAGGCATTGATGCTATGGACTGGCCTGCCCATTCCCCAGACCTGAATCCAATTGAGCACATCTGGGACATCATGTCTCGCTCTATCCACCAACGTCACGTTGCACTACAGACTGTCAAGGAGTTGGCAGATGCTTTAGTCCAGGTCTGGGAGGAGATCCCTCAGGAGACCGTTCGCCACCTCATCAGGAGCATGCACAGGCGTTGTAGGGAGGTCATACAGGCACGTGGAGGCCACACACACTACTGAGCCTCATTTTGACTTGTTTTAAGGACATTACATCAAAGTTGGATCAGCCTGTAGTGTGTTTTTCCACTTTCATTTTGAGTGTGACTCCAAATCCAGACCTCCAAGCGCTAAAAAATTTGATTTCCATTTTTTTATTTTTGTGTGATTTTGTTGTCAGCACATTCAACTATGTAAAGAACAAAGTATTTCAGAAGAATATTTAATTAACTCAGATCTAGGATGTGTTATTTTTGTGTTCCCTTTATTTTTTTGAGCAGTGTATATTGAAGAGTATAGGGCCCAATACTGACCCCTGAGGTACCCCACTAGGGACAGTGACCCAATCTGAGTGTGTACCGTTAATAACCACCCTCTGTTTTCTATCATTGAGCCAGTTACTTACCCACATACAGACGTTTTCTCCCAGTCCGAGCATTCTCATTTTATATACTAACCTTTTATGTGGTACAGTGTCAAATGCTTTGGAGAAGTCCAGATATACGACATCCATTGATTCGCCGCTGTCAAGTCTAGAACTTACCTCCTCATAGAAACTGATTAAATTAGTTTGGCATGACCGATCCCTCACGAAGCCATGCTGATATGGCGTTATTTGCTTATTTCCGTTGAGATGCTCTAAGATAGAATCTCTCAGAAAACCTTCAAACAGTTTACCCACAACAGATGTTAAACTTACCGGCCTATACAGGGAGTGCAGAATTATTAGGCAAGTTGTATTTTTGAGGATTAATTTTATTATTGAACAACAACCATGTTCTCAATGAACCCAAAAAACTCATTAATATCAAAGCTGAATATTTTTGGAAGTAGTTTTTAGTTTGTTTTTAGTTTTAGCTATTTTAGGGGGATATCTGTGTGTGCAGGTGACTATTACTGTGCATAATTATTAGGCAACTTAACAAAAAACAAATATATACCCATTTCAATTATTTATTTTTACCAGTGAAACCAATATAACATCTCAACATTCACAAATATACATTTCTGACATTCAAAAACAAAACAAAAACAAATCAGTGACCAATATAGCCATCTTTCTTTGCAAGGACACTCAAAAGCCTGCCATCCATGGATTCTGTCAGTGTTTTGATCTGTTCACCATCAACATTGCGTGCAGCAGCAACCACAGCCTCCCAGGCACTGTTCAGAGAGGTATACTGTTTTCCCTCCTTGTAAATCTCACATTTGATGATGGACCACAGGTTCTCAATGGGGTTCAGATCAGGTGAACAAGGAGGCCATGTCATTAGATTTTCTTCTTTTATACCCTTTCTTGCCAGCCACGCTGTGGAGTACTTGGACGCGTGTGATGGAGCATTGTCCTGCATGAAAATCATGTTTTTCTTGAAGGATGCAGACTTCTTCCTGTACCACTGCTTGAAGAAGGTGTCTTCCAGAAACTGGCAGTAGGAGTGGGAGTTGAGCTTGACTCCATCCTCAACCCGAAAAGGCCCCACAAGCTCATCTTTGATGATACCAGCCCAAACCAGTACTCCACCTCCACCTTGCTGGCGTCTGAGTCGGACTGGAGCTCTCTGCCCTTTACCAATCCAGCCACGGGCCCATCCATCTGGCCCATCAAGACTCACTCTCATTTCATCAGTCCATAAAACCTTAGAAAAATCAGTCTTGAGATATTTCTTGGCCCAGTCTTGACGTTTCAGCTTGTGTGTCTTGTTCAGTGGTGGTCGTCTTTCAGCCTTTCTTACCTTGGCCATGTCTCTGAGTATTGCACACCTTGTGCTTTTGGGCACTCCAGTGATGTTGCAGCTCTGAAATATGGCCAAACTGGTGGCAAGTGGCATCTTGGCAGCTGCACGCTTGACTTTTCTCAGTTCATGGGCAGTTATTTTGCGCCTTGGTTTTTCCACACGCTTCTTGCGACCCTGTTGACTATTTTGAATGAAACGCTTGATTGTTCGATGATCACGCTTCAGAAGCTTTGCAATTTTAAGAGTGCTGCATCCCTCTGCAAGATATCTCACTATTTTTGACTTTTCTGAGCCTGTCAAGTCCTTCTTTTGACCCATTTTGCCAAAGGAAAGGAAGTTGCCTAATAATTATGCACACCTAATATAGGGTGTTGATGTCATTAGACCACACCCCTTCTCATTACAGAGATGCACATCAGCTAATATGCTTAATTGGTAGTAGGCTTTCGAGCCTATACAGCTTGGAGTAAGACAACATGCATAAAGAGGATGATGTGGTCAAAATACTCATTTGCCTAATAATTCTGCACTCCCTGTAGTTTCCAGTCTCTGTTTTTGGACCCTTTTTGAATATTGGCACCACATTTGCCATGCGCCAATCCTGTGGGACATTCCCTGTCAGTATAGCGTCCGCAAATATCAGAAATAAGGGTCTGGCTATGACATTACTTAATTCCCTTAGGATACAGGGGTGTATGCCATCCGGTCCTGGCGATTTGTCTATTTTAATCTTTTTAAGTCGCTGATGTACTTCTTCCTGGGTCAGACAGGACACTTTTAATGGGGAATTTATTTTTACATTCTGCATGTCATCTGACGGTTTATTTTATTCAGTGAATACATTGGAGAAAAAAATATTTAACAGCTTTGCTGTTCTCATCACGGGCATCTATGCCCATTTTGATGCAACCCATTATCTTATTGGCCTTGGCAGCAGCTGCCTGACACTGGTTTTTACTGCTTAGTTTGCTGTTTATTAAAATTCCTAGGTCCTTTTCCATGTCAGTGTTACCCAGTGTTTTACCATTTACCATAGTATGTACAGGTGATTTGCATTATTCCTTCCCATGTGCATAACCTTACATTTGTCAGTGTTAAACCTCATCTGCCACTTCTCTGCCCAAGCCTCTAATCTATCCAGATGCATCTGTAGCTGTATAGTGTTCTCTTAGAAACATAGAATGTGTCGGCAGATAAGAATCATTTGGCCCATCTAGTCTGCCCAATATACTGAATACTATGAATAGCCCCTGGCCCTATCTTATATGAAGGATGGCCTTATGCCTATCCCATGCATGCTTAAACTCCTTCACTGTATTTGCAGCTAACACTTCTGCAGGAAGGCTATTCCATGCATCCACTACTCTCTCAGTAAAGTAATACTTCCTGATATTACTTTTAAACCTTTGCCCCTCTAATTTAAAACCATGTCCTCTTGTAGCAGTTTTTCTTCTTTTAAATATTCTCTCCTCTTTTACCTTGTTGATTCCCTTTATGTATTTAAAAGTTTCTATCATATCCCCTCTGCCTCGTCTTTCTTCCAAGCTATACATGTTAAGGTCCTTTAATCTTTCCTGGTAAGTTTTATCCTGCAATCCATTTACTAGTTTAGTAGCTCTTATCTGAACTCTCTCCAAAGTATCAATATCCTTCTGGAGATATGGTCTCCAGTACTGCACACAATACTCCAAATGAGGTCTCACTCTACTGTTAATTCCTCTATACACCCAAGCATTCTGCTAGCATTTCCTGCTGCTCTATGACATTGTCTGCCTACCTTTAAGTCTTCTGAAATAATGACCCCTAAATCCCTTTCCTCAGATACTGAGGTTACGACTGTATCACTGATTTTATATTCTGCTCTTGGGTTTTTACGCCCCAGGTGCATTATCTTGCATTTATCAACATAAAATTTCAGTGTTAACTACTTTACACAGTTTAGTGTCATCTGCAAAAATTGATATTTTACTGTGCAAGCCTTCTACAAGATCATTAATAAATATATTGAAGAGAATAGGGCCCAATACTGACTCCTGAGGTACTCCGCTAGTGACAGTGACCCAATCTGAGTGTGTACCATTAATAACCACCCTCTGTTTTCTATCATTGAGCCAGTTACTTACCCACATACAGATGTTTTCTCCCAGTCTGAGCATTCTCATTTTATATGGTAACCTTTAATGTGGTACAGTGTCAATAATTTGGAGAAGTCCAGATTAGTGATGGACGAACATCTGCCGGGGCAGTTCGCGAACGCGATCAAATGTTCGCGAACCACAAGTTCGCGGCGGGTCCTATTCATTTTAATGGCAGGCGAACCTGAAAAACCTTCAGCTCATATTTGCAGCCAATAAATAATTAGTAGAAGTGCATAAATAGTCCCACAACATGGACAGTGACATACCAGATGTATTATTCGAATTTGCGATCTCCATTCATTTTTGTTTTCAATGCGAAATATCGGCAATATAATTTTCACGTACGCGCATGCGCAAATGCACTATACAGTACCCAAATGCACTATAAAGAAAGTATATTGGTATATAAAACCCCGTTTCAATCAGTTTTTTTGGGGGACGACTGGTATATCACACCAGTAGAAATTATTTGTTGCAATAACGCTTGTCCCTCTATATACCTGCAGAACCGCTGCACAATACAAATGCACTATAATATACTTTCTAACATAGAAAGTATATTATAACATTGTACAAGGAAGGAAATACATTAGAATATACATGAAGATAAAACGTAACCTTTAATAATTTTACTATGAGGGTCCATTCACACATCTGTAAGTGTTTTGCGGATCCGCAAAACACGGACACCGGCAATGTGCATTCCGCAATTTGTGGACCGCACATCGCCGGCACTATAATAGAAAATGCCTAATCTTGTCTGCAATTGCGGACAAGAATAGGACATGTTCTATTTTTTTGCGGAAACGGAAGCACAGATGCGGAAGTGCGGATCCGCGGATGCGGAGAGCACATTCCGGCCCCATTGAAAATTAATGGAAAATATATCCCTCAAAATGAAAATAAATGAAATTATTAAAGTTAACCAAAAAGCATAGATGTGGTAGGCAATAACAAGTGCTCGGCGGCACTAAACCATATGTCCTACCACAATCCGGGGGGGTTCCAGTGCACATCCATGAATCCAGGAGGGAAAGCAAAAAAACATCCATCCCTGGGCTAGATGATGATGTGGTATTGAAGGACAGGGTGGGCAAAGAACTGTCCCTGATATTGCCCTACAGGGGGGTGCTATTCTGGCCCTGATAGCCTAACCACAGACCACCCGCCCTGATAAGAGCAACCCCGTCCGGAACCTTACCCTATATAAAAATGGCCCTAGTAAGCCCCTAGCCCCCTGACTTCCAGGTGATCACTATATAGATCTATGTGTTTTTGACTCATTATAAAAGTATATTTTAAGTATATCGCACCCCTCTGTGTATCACACATATCGATAGCACACCTATACTAGTGCTTAAAATGACTTTTGTGGCCCTATTAGCTAGCGTTTGGTGTCCCTAACAGCCTGTCCCTGCTCCACACAGCAACCTCTCCCTACACTGGCAAAACATTGAATGTAAAATGGCGGCCAGATCAGGTTTATTTATAAGGTAGGGGGTATGTCCATGTGCTGAAATGTCTCAATTGGCTGTCCTGTACCACCTGATGGATGTGTCATGGGTCAAAGTTCTTCACAATGTAAAAGAATATGGAGGGCGCGAATTTCTCCATATGTTCGCATGTTCGGCAAATCGCGAACACGCAAAGTTCACCGCGAAACGACCGCCGGGCGAACCGCAAGGCCATCTCTAGTTCATATATATACCACATTTAATATTAAATATTTAATATTAAATATTTAATAGCTTTACTTTCTCCTCGTCGCTCTCTGCAACTCCCCCTTCATTGCCAACACAAGGACCAATCTGCACTAATATATATATATATATATATATATATATACATACACACACACATAAACATAGTTATACACTTATACACCTATTATCTATTATTACACACAGACACCTTACCTGTAGTTAGCCGACTTCTGATCCAACCTGGAGAAGTAGGTGCCATCACCCCCTGTGCCATCCAGGGACAGCAGTGGAGGGGTTAATCAGGGGTCAGAGAACAGGACACATGGGGAGGGAGGGGGGCAGGCATGGTAGAGCTCGGTGTGCAGGAGCAGCTAGCCTGCTCTACACTAGCTTCGTGTTGGAAGGCTGGAAGGGGGAGGGTCTTGATCCCATGACATTCTACTATTGGCCGGCAGCAGATGTCAGCTGCCAGCCAACAGAAAACGAAAAGCAGTGTTGGCAAGAGCTATGCCAGTACTGCGGATCCCAGAGTGAGAACGGCCATAGGAGGAGGAGACAGCATGAAGGAAGAGTGCTGTGTCTGCTCCTCACTAGCCAAGACCTTCAGTGGGAGGAGCTGCAGAGCTGCTGCTGTATGTAGTACCTGCTTCTATAAAGTACAGCACAGCAGTACATAGGGGAAGCCTGTAGATCTAATAAAAACATTCAGTTCTGTGTCGGGGCCCCTTCTAAGCTCGGGCACCGAAGCAGTTGCTTCCCTGATAGCTACGTCACTGGAAACCACCCAAAAATTACCTAATTTTAGAAACTACACCCCTCAAGGTATTCAAAACTGATTTTACAAACTTTGTTAACCCTTTAGGTGTTCCTCAAGCATTAATGGAAAATGGAGATGAAATTTCAGAATTTTACTTTTTTGGCAGATTTTCCATTTTAATCCATTTTTTCCAGTAACAAAGCAAGGGTTAACAGCCAAACAAAACTCAATATTTATTGCCCTGATTCTGTAGTTTACAGAAACACACCATATGTGGTCGTAAACTGCTGTACAGGCAGACAACATTGCACAGAAGGAAAGGAACGCTATATGGTTTTTGGAAAGCAGATTTCACTGGGATAATTTTAAGCTGCCACATCACATTTGAAGACACCCTGATGCGCCCCTAGAGTACAAATTCCCAAAAAGTTACCCCATTTTAGAAAATACACCCCTCAAGGTATTCAAAAATGATTTTACAAACTTGGTTAACCCTTTAGGTGTTCCACAAGAATTAATGGCAAATGGAGATGAAATTTCAGAATTTTACTTTTTTGGCAGATTTTCCATTTTAATCAATTTTTTTCAGTAACAAAAGAAAGGGTTAACAGCCAAACAAAACTCAATATTTATTGCCCTGATTCTGTAATTTACAGAAACACCCCATATGTGGTCGTAAACTGCTGTACAGGCAGACAACATTGCACAGAAGGAAAGGAACGCTATATGGTTTTTGAAAAGCAGATTTCACTGGGATAATTTTAAGCTGCCATGTCACATTTGAAGACCCCCTGATGCACCCGTAGTGTAGAAACTGCAAAAAAGTGACCCTATTTTAGAAAATACACCCCTTAAGGTATTCAAAACTGATTTTACAAACTTGGTTAACCCTTTAGGTGTTCCACAAGAATTAATGGAAATGGAGATGAAATTTCAGAATTTCAAATTTTTGGCAGATTTTCCATTTTAATAAATTTTTTCCCACTAACAAAGCAAGGGTTAACAGCCAAAAAAAACCTCAATATTTATTGCCCTGATTCTGTAGTTTACAGAAATGCTCCATATGTGGTCGTAAACTGCTGTACGGGCAGAGGGCATTGCGCAGAAGGAAAGGAACGCCATATGGTTTTTAGAAAGCAGATTTCACTGGGATAATTTTAAGCTGCCATGTCACATTTGAAGACCCCCTGATGCACCCCTAGAGTAGAAACTCCCAAAAAATGACCCCATTTTAGAAACTACGGGATAAGGTGGCAGTTTTGTTGGTACTATTTTATTTATGTATGTTTTACACAATAACCAAAAAAACATGTTTCAGTGTCTCCATATTCTGAGAGCAATATTTTTTTTTTTTTTGGGCTGATTGTCTTAGGTAGAGTCTCATTTTTGGCGGTACGAGATGATGGTTTGTTTGGTACTATTTTGGGGTGCGTATGACTTTTTAAACGCTTGCTATTACACTTTTTGTGATTTAAGGTGACACAGTTTTAATTTTTTAATTTTTACGGTGATCACCTGAGGAGTTAGGTCATGTGATATTTTTTATAGAGCTGGTTGTTATGGTCGTGGCAATACCTAATATGTCAACTTTTTTTATTTATGTAAGTTTTACACAATTATATCATTTTTGAAACAAAAATAAATCATGTTTTAGTGTCTCCATATTCTGAGAGCCATAGTTTTTTCAGTTTTTGGGTGATTGTCTTAGGTAGGGTACCATTTTTGTGGGATGAGGTGACGGTTTGATTGGAACTATTTTAGGGTGCATATGACTTTTTGCTCACTTTCTATTACACTTTTTGAGATGTAAGGTGACAAAAAATGGCTTTTTTACACTGTTTTTATTTTAACTTTTTTTTTTACGGTGTTCACCTGAGGGGTTAAGTCATGTGGTATTTTCATAGAGCAGGTCGTAACGAATGCGGCGATACCTAATATGTATACTTTTTTCATTTTTTTTACATTTAACACAATAAAAGCATTTTTGAAACAAATAAATCATGTTTTAGTGACTACATAGTGTGGGAGCCATTTTTATTTTTGGGCGATTGTCTTAGGTAGGGGCTAATTTTTTGCGTGATGAGGTCATTGTTAGATTAGTACTATTTCGGGGGGCATATGCCTTTGTGATCACTTGGTGTTGCACTTTTAGGCCCCTTTCACACGGGCGAGTATTCCGCGCGGATGCAATGCGTGAGTTGAACGCATTGCACCCGCACTGAATACCGATCCATTCATTTCTATGGGGCTGTTCACATGAGTGGTGATTTTCACGCATCACTTGTGCGTTGCGTGAAAATAGCAGCATGCTCTATATTCAGCGTTTTTCACGCAACGCAGGCCCCATAGAAGTGAATGGGGTTGCGTGAAAATTGCAAGCAAGTGCGGATGCGGTGCGATTTTCACACACGGAGACCCGATCATTATTATTTTCCCTTATAACATTGTTATAAGGGAAAATAATAGCATTCTGAATACAGAATGCATAGTAAAATAGCGCTGGAGGGGTTAAAAAAAAATTAAAAAAAATTTAACTCACCTTAATCCACTTGATCGCGGAGCCAGCATCTCCTTCTGTCTTCATCTTAGCTGTGTGGAGCAACAGGACCTGTGGTGACATCACTCCGGTCATCACATGATCCATCACCATGGTAAAAGATCAAATACTGCTAGCATTTGTGGATTTTAGGAACCAATGTTTATATATTGTTTGAAGCAAGACTGTGGAGTTTTGATGTGTACCTTAGAAGAGAAAAAAGGTTTTTGCATTGATGGGCGGTCCGTGGATGTGACCTAGGACTAATAAATACCACACCTGTGAGGGAGGATACCATAGCCCCTGACGAAGCTGGACTGGCGAAACCCGGGTCGGGTGGACTTTTGTGATGAGAACACTTTGATTTTAGAAGGCTGAATTTTTATGTCTATTTTGTAAGTAGAATAAATTGCTTTTAGCGGAATCACCTGGTGGAACTTCACTATTGTGTTATAACTTCTCTCTACGGTGCGGGTGTACGTGAGTGCACCAGCCTCTGGAATCCGATTGTTTGGCTACAAGGTGAAACAACTGCGCATTTGGGATAAGAATCTGGGAGTGGAATCCTACACTCATAGGCAGCGCGATCATCATCTTTTGGAACTCATGTCTGTAGTGTAACTGCACATGCGCTGCTTTTCCTAATCTGCCTAAGAGCGGCGCATGTCCAGTCTTCCCCTGCCACTGGCACACTCCCTGTTCCGTCTCTGACAGGAATCCGCTGCTTGTTCTGTCAGTACAAACAGCTTATTCCTGTCAGAGTTTGGAGCGGGGAGCCTAGTAAGAGCGCGTCTGATCTCCTGGCCATATTTCACAAGCATCAGAGCAATGGGAGCGCACAGCAGGGCCGGCCTTTGGGGTGTGCGAGCTGTGCGGCCGTACAGGGCGCCATGGCAACAGGGGCGCCTGGCGGCCGACACAGCTCGCAGTCGGTCTCTTACAGCAGGCCGGCCCGAGATTGTGTGAGGCGAGCCTGGCGAGCTGAGCCGCTGCAGCTGCCAGGTCAGGTTCCGGAGCGTGGAGGAGGAACTTAGGGGTGCAGGTGCAGCGTCCAAGTGCTGCGCCTTCACAGAGAGCCGCGGAAGGATCCGCTCAATGTGTGAGGGCCGTGGCCGGTGCTCTGCAGACAGGGAGGGAGCAGAAGACTTCAAATAGTGAGTACCTGTTCTTATTTTATTTATTTTTTTACCAAATATCTTTCATTAAATGGGGGCAGGGTCTAATTAAGGGGGGCAGGGGACTGGATAAGGGTGACAGACACTGGGTATGATTAAGGGGGCAGGGGACTGGATAAGGGTGACACTGGGAATGATTAAGGGGCAGGGGACAGGCTTTGGTTGACACTGGGTATGATTACGTGGGGCAGGGGACTGGGTAAAGCTGACAGGGTATCATTAAGGAGGGCAGGAGACTGGCTATGGGTGACACTGGGTATGATTAAGGCCCTTAATCATACTCAGTGTCACCCATAGCCAGTCTCCTGCCCCCTTAATCATACCCTGTCACCTTTACCCAGTGCCCTGCCCCCCTTAATCATACCCAGTGTCAACCAAAGCCAGTCCCCTGCCCCTTAATCATACCCAGTGTCACCCTTATCCAGTCCCCTGCCCCCTTAATCATACCCAGTGTCTGTCACCCTTAATTTAAGGGGGGCAGGGTCTAATTGAGGGGGCAGGGGACTGGGTAAGGGTGACACTGGGTATGATTAAGAAGGGCAGGGGACTGGGTAAAGATGACAGGGTATGATAAAGGGGGGCAGGAAATTGGCTATGGATGCCACAAGATTAGCTCGCACAGGGCGCCTGAACACCTAAGGCCAGCCCTGGCACACAGCATCTCTTTACACACTGATGCCGTGTGCTCCAGGGCACCAGCACTGAAAGGGTGTCCAGCAGTAAAATATCCTGCACTTCATCCAGCCGCAGACAATACCTCCTCCCTACAGGGAGCTCCTCTTGCCTGCTATCTGTGAGTGGGAGCACACGGCATCAGTGTGTACAGAGATGCCGTGCGCTCCCATTTACAGATAGCAGGCAAGAGGAGCTCCCTGTAGAGGGGAGGGGGATACAGCCCTAATCAGAGCCCCAGTAAAGTACATTTTCCAGTAGTAAAATGGAATATATGTGTGTATATACATATGTGTGTGTATATGTATACATATAAATGTGTGTAATTACATGTATGTGTATATATATATATATATATATATATGTGTGTGTGTGTATATACATGTATATATGTGTGTGTATATATATTAGAAATCGCCACGTCCGTAATAACCTGCTGTATAAAAATATAACATGACCGACCCCCTCAAGTAAACGGCAAGAAAAAAATAAAATAAAAACTGTTCCAAAAAAGCCATTTTTTTGTCACCTTAAAGGAAACCTGTCACCATGATTTTGCGCATAGAGCTGGGGACATGGGCTGCTAGATGGCCACTAGCTCATCTGCAATACCCAGTCCCCATAGCTCTGTGTGCTTTTATTGTGTTAAAAAACCGTTTTGAGTGATATGCAAATTACCTGATATGAGTCCTGTAGCCGGAGATGAGTCAAGCGGAAAGGAGCCCAGCACCGCCCCGCGTCCTCCGAATCTCCTCCTTGCCGGCTGACGTCACAGAGCTGGAGGGCCGAAATCTCGCGATGCGCGAGCTAGCGCATGCGCAGTGTCGGCATCATGTTCATTCCCTGTGCTGGCATCAGCACAGGGAACGAACTACGCATGCGCTAGCTCGCGCATCGCGAGATTTCGGCGCTCCAGCTCTGTGACGTCAGCCAGCAAGGAGGAGATTCGGAGGACGCGGGGCGGTGCTGGGCTCCTTTCCGCTTGACTCATCTCCGGCTACAGGACTCATATCAGGTAATTTGCATATCACTCAAAACGTTTTTTTAACACAATAAAAGCGCAGAGAGCTATGGGACCTGGGTACTGCAGATGAGCTAGTGGCCATCTAGCAGCCCATGTCCCCAGCTCTATGCGCAAAATCATGGTGACAGGTTTCCTTTAAGGCTGGGTTCACACCTGAGCGTTTTACAGCGCGTTCCTACGCGCTGTAAAACGCTCAACAGGCAAAAACCAATGTTTCCCTATGGGCATGGTTCTCACCTGAGCGTTTTACAGCTCGTACGATCGCTGTAAAACGCCCGACGCCCCAAGAAGTACAGGAGCTTCTTTGGGGCGTATTGTCGCGCGTATTGTGGCAGTTTTTCATTGGATTAATCACACAAACGCGCGTTTCCAAAATACAAAAACGCTCCAAAATACGCCTCAAAAACGCCCAATAAAAACGCCTGTAAAAAGCGCTTATCGAATACACTCAGGTGTGAACCCAGCCTAAATCACAAAAAGCGATCAAAAAATCATATGTACCCAAAAATGGTACCAATAAAAACATCAACTCTTCCTGCAAAAAATTAGCCCATGCACAGGATGATTGGCAGAAGAAAAACGAAAAGGTATAGCTTTCAGAAAATGGTGACACCAAAAAAACACGATTTATTTTGTTTGGCCAGGGATGTCATGTGATCACTCCTCTGAAGATGCTTGCTGTGATGCATGCTGGGATTTTTGCTTTCACTTTAAAGCTGCTCCGCCCACACAGCCTCTCATTAATTGGAGCATGCTATGCTGAACACATTAGAAAAATTATATGTACACAGTATATCTCTCATGATACAAATACCTTGTGGCTTTAGTTATTATCTGGGACCCTTTATTTTTATTTTTATGCGTATGGTGTCCAACCCCTTTAACCATTTTTTTAATGTCTGCAAATTTCCTGTTCTCTCCATTTGGCCTATGGCTATTGTTATCTCTTCTTCCAACTTCTCACTGTACCTAGTGTATGTTCTGGAATTCCTTTGCTAGGACTATTTCACCTAGTCAAAGGGCGCTTTCAGAAGAGCAAAGTTAAGCTGCCCATACACATTCAATAGCTATCTCTTCCGGCTCCCCCATATACATGTATATGACTGTGTATGGTATGGGGAGAAAGCTGCTACCAGACACTTCCGGTGGGTGCTTATCTCCTGGGAGAACAAAAGGATGGGACGAAAATATACATTTCGCCTGATCCTTGTCTCCCCCGACATCATCTGTTGGGGAAAAGTTGGGAGCTCCCAATACACATTAGGGCTCATGCGCACCAACGTACGCTGGCCGTTCCGTGCATTAGGGACTACAATTTATTGCACGGGCAACATCTGTGCGGTTTCTGCTGACAGATGCAGACCCATTTAACTTGAATGGGTTCCATGATCCGTCCGCACGGCAAAAAAAAAGAACAAGTTAATGGGTCTGCATCTGTACTGCGGCGCGCAAAAACGGCCGGGGCCCGTATACTGGGGACTGCTGTTTGCAGGCCACAATGCAAGACCGGTTGCCACACATTCATGTGCATGACCCCTTAGTCTGTTGGTCGAACTTGCTGTTCTTGGCATGTTTGGCCATGTGGTCACAAACTGACCTTCTGATGTGTTTCAGTGTCCTAACAGTTCTGAAGTTGAGTGAGCCGACTCAAGGTCAAGACACAGAGACACATGCAAGATGTGTTTCTCATAATGGCCTTCTTTAGGCCTCATGCACACGACCGTATGTATGTTGTGGTCCGCAAAAATACGGATGACATGAGTGTGCATTCCGTATTTTGCGGAACGGAACAGCTGGCCCCTAATAGAACAGTCCTATCCTTGTCCGTAATGTGGCCAATAATAAGACATGGCATAAAAACCAGCCAGCACTGCAAGGTGTGTGGATCTACCTCCCTCTGACAGTGGAGCTCAGGAGTCTGTGTGCTGTGAACTGAGGGCTGTGCTGGGATTTGAGGTTTGAGCCGGGCTGAAGGACTCAGGCCCCTCTAAAGGTGAACAGGCCGCCTATGGACTTGATGAGGCTGAACGGATAACAGGGTGTGACTTTTATTGTTTATGGACTTTCCTTGTGTGTGAACAAACACCAAGCCACCTGCGTTTTGTGATACACCTTATCTGCATTTTGTTATACACCAATGTGTGAATAAACACTGCTGTTTGATTCAAGAACTGTGTACTTTGCCTCTATACTGTATCCGCTAGTCCTAACTACCAGAGTGAATCCCCACAGGACATACGGAAATGGAATGCCCACGGAGTACCTTGAATGAATGAATGGTTCCGCATACGGTCAGCAAAAAAAACGGAACGGGCACGGAATGAAAATACGTTCATGTGCATGAGGCCTTATTGTAATGAGCAGTGCACGTATTTATACACAGATAAACGCAATAAAAGTGTCCTAGTGTAGACAAGCTTTAAATTACTATGTTTGGTTTGAGATAAGAAAATGAATGGTCAGCATGGATGGATTAGGGGCCCACCATGGACTTTGTACTTCTGCATTCCAAGGCTAAATCCCTCTCTTATTTAAGTGCAGGTTATACATAGATATAAAATTAATACATTTACAAAAGGGACGACTTTATGCTTTCTCTCACAGCTGACAAAGGTATAATGTGTGTGGCCAGCATTAAACTTGTCCATGTTATGTCTGTTCACCATGAGCAATACCCCTGATGAAGCAGCATGAGTTTTTTTTATTTATTTCTACAGGCTGTATGGTACCTTTCTTTTTTCACTGTGAGGAATATGGATTATTATTTTATGTCAGCCATGTTCCCACACCAGCCATCTTATGTTAGATAGCAGAGGTAGTGAACACCACAGGGGGGGTCCTGCTTCAAAGCCCAGCCAACTGGCAGAGAACTTCTTGCAGGCCACCTTTGTTTACAATTTCTCACCTCCATTCAGCCAGCCAGGAACCCAGCTAATGGAACAGGAAAAAACTCTCTGAAGGGGGTCTAGGCCATTCCCCAGTTCAATGAACATTATAAGACATCATGGAACCTGCGATTCATATGGAATTATGAATCGCCCATCCATCACAGACATAAACCAGATGCATATTTGGGTCCCTGTAGCCACGATGAACAAGCCTGTGGTCATAGTTTGGCTGTGGGATGCCCGGGAGGGGAGATACACATACAGTGCCTTACAAAAGTAATCACCACCCTTGACTTTTTTCGTAAATTGCTGCCTAACAACCTGGAATTAACATGGATTGTTTGGGGATTTGCATCATTTAATTTACAGAAGATGCCCACAACTTTGAAGATGTTTTTTTTATTTATTTATTGTGAAGCAAACAACAAATAGAAAAAGTCAATGTGCATAACTATTCACCCCCCTAAAGTCAATACTTTGTAGAGCCAATTTTTGCGGCAATCACAGCTCCAAGTCGCTTTGGATAAGTCTCTATGATCTTGCCACATCTTACCACTGGGATTTTTGCCCATTCCTCCTTGCAAAACTGCTCCAGCTCCTTCAAGTTGGATGGGTTGCGCTTGTTAACAGCAATCTATAAGTCTAACCACAGATTTTCTATTGGATTGAGATCTGGGCTTTGACTAGGCCTTTCCAACACATTTACATGTTTCCCCTTAAACCAGTCAAGCGTTGCTTTAGCAGTGTGTTTGGGGTCATTGTCCTGCTGGAAGGTGAACCTCCATCCTAGCCTCAAATCACGAACAGAGTGGTACAGGTTTTGCTCAAGAATATCCCTATATTCAGCACCATCCATCTTTCCCTCAACCAGTTTCCCAGTCCCAGCTGCTGAAAAAACATCCCCACAGCATGATGCTGCCTCCACCATGTTTCACTGTGGGGATGGTGTTCTTTGGGTGACGTGATGTATTGGGTTTGTGCCAGACATAGAGTTTTCTTTGATGGCTGAAAAGTTAAATTTTAGTCTCATCAGACCAGAGCACCTTCCTCCATACATTTTGGGAGTCTCCCACGTGCCTTTTTGCAAACTCACAACATGCCTTTTTGTTTTTAGCTGAAATTAATGGCTTTCTTCTGGCCACTCTGCCATAAAGCCCAACTCCATGGAGCGTACGGCTTATTGTCATCCTATGTACAGATACTCCAGTCTCTGCTATGGAACTCTGCAGCTCCTCCAGGTTTACCTTAGGTCTCTGTGCTGCCTCTCTGATTAATGCCCTCCTTGCCCGGTCCGTGAGTTTTGGTGGATGGCCGTCTCTTGGCAGGTTTGCTGTTGTGCCATGTTCTTTCCATTTGGTTATGATAGATTTGATGGTGCTCCTGGGGATCATCAAAGATTTGGATATTTTTTTATAACCTAACCCTGACTTGTACTTCTCAACAACATTGTCCCTTACTTGTTTGGAGAGTTCCTTGGTCTTAATGGCAGTGTTTGGTTAGTGATGCCTCTTGCTTAAGTGTTGCAGCCTCTGGGGCCTTTCAAAAAAGGTGTGTATATGTAATGACAGATCCTGTGACACTTATATTGCACACAGGTGGACATCATTTCACTAATTATGTGACTTCTGAAGGTAATTGGTTGCACCAGAGCTTTTTATGGGCTTCCTAACAAAGGGGGTGAATACATACGCACATGCCAATTTTCTGTTTTATATTTCTAAACAATAGTTTTATTTATATATTTTTCTCATTTCACTTCACCAACTTAGACTATTGTGTTCTGATCCATTACATAAGATTCAGATTAACAAAACATTGAACTTAAGGTTGTAATGTACCAAAATACAAAAAACGTCAAGGGGGGTGAATACTTTTGCAAGGCAGTGTATCTTCCCACAGAAACCAAATAACGGTACCATGATTGGACTCTACTGGTAGCCGGAACCCAGGCGGATCCATTGGTCCCAGAACCACCTTCCCGCGACATTCTGGTCTGGAGCCATGAGCCCTAATCAGTTTTGTGGCTCATGTGCTGCCAACCGAGCAGAGGGGGAGTGGCCCCCTCCCAGAGGCCAGGAGGGGAGGGGCCGGCTACAGGTTAAAAGACTTGTGCCAGCAAGCGGGCGTGTCTTTCTCTGAAGGGAGGTCACATCGTGCCATGTGTTTAGAGGGACCTGCAACCAGCTGACATCACTGCTTCCCATGTGACCACAGCTAAGAACTCATAACAACCCAAAGGACTCCTATACCTGGTAAACTTACTTTTGTTCTGCTTAACCCTGTTGTACCCCATCATCTGTATTTGAAACCTCAGACCACTGTATATGTCTTTTCACCATAAACAATACCCCTGATGAAGCAGCATGAGTTCTTTGATTTATTTCTACAGGCTGTATGGTACCTTTGTTTTTTCACTGTGTATATTTTAAACATTTGCACTAGCATTATATTGTTATTTGATTATGTGATGTCACATTGAATATGAGTTTTCTGGTTATATTTATTATAGTGCTTGAAAAGCACTGCATTGTTATTCCTCAAATTGCTATACATATTTATTATAGTTCTTGAAAAGCACTGTACTGATATTCTTCATATTGCTATACATATCTATATATGCATAGATTACTATATACTTTGAACTGTGCAATTACATGTTAGGCTACTTTCACACCCACATTTTGGGCGGATCCGTCATGGATCTGCAAAAATGAATCCGTTACAATAATTCAACCGCATTCATCCGTCATCAACGGATCAGTTTGTATTTTTATCTGTAACATAGCAAAGACGGATCCATCATGAACTCCATTGAAAGTCAATGGGAGACAAATCTGTTTTCTATTGTGCCAGATTGTGTCAGAGAAAACGGATCTGACCCCATTGACTTACATTGTGTGCCAGGACGGATCCGTTTGGCTCAGTTTCGTCAAGCGGACAGCAAAACGATTCCGGCGTGTTAACCCTTTGTATGCCACGATCAAAGCTGACCGCAGCATGCAGAGGGTTCGCAGAGGGTACGGGTTCCCTCTGCTTCCCCATCGGGTCCCCATGCTGCAGTAGCAGGGACCCGATGGCAGAGAAGGCAAGCCCGATGCCTTCCATAGGCATCGGAGCTTGCCTTCTACAGAAGCCTGTGAGCTCTAGCCCTTAGGCTCCATTCACATATCCGCAATTCCATTCCGCATTTTGCGGAACTGAATTGTGGACCCATCTATTTCTATGGGGCCGCACGATGATCCGGAATTGCGGACCCGCACACACACACGGGTGTGTGAATGGACCCTTAGGCTGGGTCTCATAGGCAGGGTGTCAGCATAAAAGCTGACAGCCAATGCAATAAAATACAGGTTGTATTGTAATGCATTGCAGAGGGGATCAGAGCGGTTCTACAAAAATATCACATGATCCACCCCCTCACCTGAATGCCGTAGAAAAAATAAAAACTGTGCTAAAACAATATTTATTTTGTCACCTTACATCACAAAAAGTGCAACACCAAGCGATCAAAATTGCGTATGTCCCCCAAAAATAGTACCAATCAAACCGTCATCTCATCCCACAAAAAATGAGGCCGTACCTAATATAATCGCCCAAAAAAAAAAAAAAACTATGGCTCTCAGAATATTGAGACACTAAAACATGATTTTTTTTTGTTTAAAAAATTCGGTTATTGTGTAAAACTTAAATAAATTTAAAAAAGTATACATATTGGGTATTTCCGCTTCTGTAAGAACCTGCTGTATAAAAATCACATGACCTAACCCCTCAGGAGAACACCAATAAATAAATAAAATAAAAACTATGTCAAAAAAGCAATTTTTTGTCACCTTACATCACGAAAAGTGTAATACCAAGCGATCAAAAAGTCATATGCACTCTAAAATAGTACCAACCAAACCGTCATCTCATACCGAAAAAAAATTAGCCCCTACATAAGACATTTGCCCAAAAAATAAAAATAAAATATGGCTTTCAGAATATGGAGACACTAAAAAAACTTTTTTTTTTTTTAAATGCTTTATTATGTAAAACTGAAACAAACAACCAAAAACAATTACAAACCATAACAACCTACTCTATAAAAATACTACATGATCTAACCTGTCAGATGAAAACTGTAAATAACAACAAAAAAAAACGGTGCAAAACAAAAAAGTGTAATATAGAGCAACCAAAAATCATATGTACCCTAAAATAGTACCAACAAAACTGCCACCTTATCCCATAGTTTCCAAAATGGGGTCATTCTTTTGGAGTTTCTACTCTAGGGGTACATCAGGGGGCAGGGGCGGACTGGTGACTCATGGGGCCCCCGGGCAATAGGAGATTATGGGGCCCCAGTGTCCCCGCCAATCCTCAAGCCACACCCACTCACAGCCTCACCCACATATCGCGGCGCGCCGGTTCATGTGGGCCCTTGGGCGATAAAGTCTCAGTGGGCCCCCCTATACAGTGATAACTCTCTGAGTACAGATAATATAGTAGATGTCCCCTGCAGTCCTATGTAACAACACATATAACGCTAGTCCTGATAATGTGGTAGTGTTACCTGCAGTCCTATGTAAAACTATAGATAACACTAGTGCTAATAATGTGGTAGTGTTACCTACGTCCTTAGTGTGCCTCCCTGTGTCTCTCCCATGGACTCCATGCTGGCGGCGTTGCCTCCTCTTCCTTCTTCTTGCACCACACAGAATGTCCTGATGCAGCTGTGTCAAGACATGGGAACACTGTGGGCATGGTGATGGTGACACACACAGGGACAGACACACACAGGGACAGACACACACACACACACACACAGGGAGAGACACACACAGGGAACGACAAACACACAGGGACAGACACACAAACACACACACAGGGACAGACACACACAGGGACACACAAGGACAGACACACACACAGGGACAGACACACACAGGGACAGACAGACACAGGGACAGGGAGAGACACACACAGGGAAAGACACACACACACACACACAGGGACAGACACACACACACACACAGGGACAGACACACATACAGGGACAGACACACATACAGGGACAGACACACATACAGGGACAGACACACACACACACACACGAACAGACAGACACACAGATGGAGAAACACACACAGGGGGAGACACACACGCACAGGGACAGACACACACACACACACACACACACACACAGGGACACACACACACAGGGACACACACACATACAGGGACACAGACAGGGACAGACACACACACACAGGGACAGACACACACACACACAGGGACACACACACACACACACAAGGATAGACACTCACACACACAGGGACAGACACACATACACACAGGGACAGACTCTCACAGAGTATGGCCCTGACAGCTCGTCTGTAGACAGATCCCAGAAATCACAGAGAACATCTGGCTGAAAGAAAGAACCGAGCAGCTTCAGGTGGATCTCACCCTGGAAAAGCTTATGTTAGATGGAGACAGTCAGCAGGTTGTATGCAGGGCTCTCTGTGTGCTGACACACTGTAATGCAGGTGCTGTAATGGAGGCAGCAAGGTACAGAAGAGCTGGGACCACCACTAGGATGAGGTAAGGGGCAGGAACTCACACAGGAGCAGGACCAGCCTCAGGGTCATGTGACCCCTTATACACTGCCCGCCAAAAAAATATTTTGTTGGACCGCCTTTAGCTTTGATTACGGCATGCATTCGCTGTGGCATTGTTTCGATAAGTTTCTGCAATGTCACAAGATTTATTTCCATCCAGTGTTGCATTAATTTTTCACCAAGATCTTGCATTGATGATGGTAGAGTCTGACTGCTGCGCAAAGCCTTCTCCAGCACATCCCAAAGATTCTCAATGGGGTTAGGGTCTGGACTCTGTGGTGGCCAATCCATGTGTTAAAATGATATATCATGCTCCCTTAACAACTCTTACACAATTTGAGCCCGATGAATCCTGGCATTGTCATCTTGGAATATGCCCGTGCCATCAGGGAAGAAAAAATCCATTGATGAAATAACCTGGTCATTCAGTATGTTCAGGTAGTCAACTGACCTCATTCTTGGAGCACATACTGTTGCTGAACCTAGACCTAACCAACTGCAGCAACCCCAGATCATAGCACTGCCCCCACAGGCTTGCACAGTAGGCACTAGACATGATTGGTGCATCACTCCATCTGCCTCTCTTCTTACCCTGATGCGCCCATCGCTCTGGAATAGGGTAAATCTGGACTCATCAGACCACATGACCTTCTTCCATTGCTCCAGAGTCCAATCTTTATGCTCCCTAGCAAATTGAAGCCTTTTTTCCTGGTTTGCCTCACTGATTAGTGGTTTTCTTACGGCTACACAGCTGTTCAGTCCCAATCCCTTGAGTTCCCTTCGCATTGTGCGTGTGGAAATGCTCTTACTTTCACTATTAAACATAGCCCTGAGTTCTACTGTTGTTTTTCTTCGATTTGATTTCACCAAACGTTTAAGTGATCGCCGATCACGATTATTCAGGATTTTTTTCCTGACACATTTCCTCGAATACGATGGGTCCCCACTATCCTTCCAGTTTTTAATAATGCGTTGCACAGTTCTTAACCCAATTTTAGTAGTTTATGCAATCTCCTTAGATGTTTTCTCTGCTTGATGCATGCCAATGATTTGACCCTTCTCAAACAGACTAACATCTTTTCCACGACCACAAGATGTGTCTTTCGACAGGGTTCTTTAAGAAATGAGAAGCAACTCATTGCACCAGTTGGGGTTAAATAACTTGTTGCCAGCTGAAAGATAATCGCCCATGCAGTAATTATCCAATAAGAGACTCCTAACTATTTGCTTAGTTAAATCCAGGTGGCGACTTTTTTTTTGGACAGGCAGTGTATAAGTCCATTACACAGTATAGAAATAATACTCCAAGGAGGTCTGTGCTCAGAGAACCCCCTTTAACCGCCTCCTGGTGTTAATAAGGAATAGGAGGTAATTCAAGAGCAGAGAGCTGGTAGTGAAGGGGTTAATGACAGAAAATGGCAGAGACTACACAAATACCTCCACCTGCATTTCTGTACACGGCGTGTATGGGGAGGTAGACTGGAGTTGTTAGAAAGAGGCCCCGCCCATTATACTACCAGTTTTCACCTCCTTGGGCGACATCACATCTACCAGCAGCGACTCTATTCTAGTCACTATCCAACCAGTACAGCAGCACATGTTCATGTGATCTGCTTGACCTTGCCCATACAGGATCGCAGGGTCACGACATCATCACAGGTCCTTTACCTCCTCCAGTTGCACAGCCTGTGAGCCTGACTCCTCCCACACAGGATAACATGGTCGTGACATCACAGGTCCTTTACCTCCTCCCACTGAACAGCCTGGAGACTGACTCCGCCCACACAGGATCACGTGGTCGTGACATTATGAAAGGTCTTTTAGCCTCCTCCAACTAGAAAAAGCCCCTAATGTATGGGCTCCCGGGAGGTATAGGTCATGTGACACGGGAACATGAAATACGCGGTAATAAATTGCTCTTTAGCACGGCTGTGGCAGGCCCCCATCCCGGCCCTCGGACCATGTCCGAAGTGCCCGACCGGTCAGTCCACCCCTGTCAGGGGGTCTTCAAATGTGACATGGCAACTTAAAATTATCCCAGTGAAATCTGCCTTCTGAAAACCATATAGCGTTCCTTTTCTTCTGCGCTATGCCGTGTGCCCGTACAGCAGTTTACGACCACATATGGGGTTTTTCTGTAAACTACAGAATCAGGGTAATAAATATTGAGTTTTGCTTGGCTGTTAACCCTTGCTTTGTTACTGGAAAAAATTTATTAAAATGGAAAATCTGCCAAAAAAAGTGAAATTCTGAACTTCCATCTACATTTTCCTTTAACCCCTTAAGGACTCGGCCCTATTTCACCTTAAGGACTTGGCCATTTTTTGCAAATCTGACCAGTGTCACTTTAAGTGCTCATAACTTTAAAACGCTTTGACTTACCCAGGCCGTTCTGAGATTGTTTTTTCGTCACATATTGTACTTCATGACACTGCTAAAATTGGGTCAAAAAAGTTAATTTTTTTGCATAAAAAAATACAATTTTTACCGAAAATTTTGAAAAATTAGCAAATTTCAAAGTTTCAGTTTCTCTACCTCTGTAATACATAGTAATACCCCCAAAAATTGTGATGACTTTACATTCCCCATATGTCTACTTCATGTTTGCAGCATTTTGGGAATGATATTTTATTTTTTGGGGATGTTACAAGGCTTAGAAGTTTAGAAGCAAATTTTGAAATTTTCAGAAATCTTCAAAATCCCACTTTTTATGGACCAGTTCAGGTTTGAAGTCATATTGTGAGGCTTAGATAATAGAAACCTCCCAAAAATGACCCCATTCTAGAAACTACACCCCTCAAGGTATTCAAAACAGTTTTTTCAAACTTTATTAACCCTTTAGGTCTTCCACAAGAGTTAATGGCAGATGGAGAAACAATTTTGAAATTTAAATTTTTTGGAAAATTTTCCAATATAATCAATTTTTTCCAGGAGTAAAACAAGGGTTAACTGCCAAACAAAACTCAAAATGGGTTGCCCCGATTCTGTAGTTTGCAGAAACACCCCATATGTGGTCGTAAACTACTGTTTGGCCGAACGGGAGCACATAGAAGAAGGGGAACACCATATGGGTTTTGGAAGGCAGATTTTGCAGGACTGGTTTTGTTTATACCATGTCCCATTTGAAGCCCCCTGTTGCACCCCTAGAATAGAAATTTCAAAAAAGTGACTCCATCTAAGAAAGTACACCCCTCAAGGTATTCAAAACTGGGTTTACAAACTTTGTTAACCCTTTAGGTGGTCCACAAGAGTTATTGGCAGATGGAGAAACAATTTAGAAATTTCAATTTTTTGGAAAATTTTCCAATATAATCAATTTTTTCCAGGAGTAAAACAGGGGTTAACTGCCAAACAAAACTCAAAATGGGTTGCCCTGATTCTGTAGTTTGCAAAAACACCCCATATGTGGTCGTAAACTACTGTTTGGCCAAACGGGAGCACATAGAAGGAGGGGAACACCATATGGGTTTTGGAAGGCAGATTTTGCAGGACTGGTTTTGTTTATACCATGTCCCATTTGAAGCCCCCTGTTGCACCCCTAGAATAGAAATGTCAAAAAAGTGACTCCATCTAAGAAAGTACACCCCTCAAGGTATTCAAAACTGGGTTTACAAACTTTGTTAACCCTTTAGGTGCTCCACAAGAGTTATTGGCAGATGGAGAAACAATTTAGAAATTTCAATTTTTTGGAAAATTTTCCAATATAATCAATTTTTTCCAGGAGTAAAACAGGGGTTAACTGCCAAACAAAACTCAAAATGGGTTGCCCTGATTCTGTAGTTTGCAAAAACACCCCATATGTGGTCGTAAACTACTGTTTGGCCAAACGGGAGCACATAGAAGGAGGGGAACACCATATGGGTTTTGGAAGGCAGATTTTGCAGGACTGGTTTTGTTTATACCATGTCCCATTTGAAGCCCCCTGTTGCACCCCTAGAATAGAAATTTCAAAAAAGTGACTCCATCTAAGAAAGTACACCCCTCAAGGTATTCAAAACTGGGTTTACAAACTTTGTTAACCCTTTAGGTGTTCCACAAGAGTTATTGACAGATGGAGAAACAATTTAGAAATTTCTATTTTTTGGAAAATTTTCCAATATAATCAATTTATTCCAGGAGTAAAACAAGAGTTAACTGCCAAACAAAACTTAAAATGGGTTGCCCTGATTCTGTAGTTTGCAGAAACACCCCATATGTGGTCGTAAACTACTATTTGGCTAAACGGCAGGACATAGAAGAAGGGGAACGTCATATGGTTTTTGGAAGGCAGATTTTGCTGGACTGGTTTATTTACATCATGTACCCTTTCAAGCCCCCTGATGCACCCCTAGAGTAGAAACTCCATAAAAGTGACCCCATCTAGGAAACTACGGGATCAGGTGGTTGTTGTTTTGGGACTATTTTAGGGGTAAATATGATTTTTAGTTGCTCTTCATTACGCTTTTTTGAGGCAATGTAACAAAAAAAAAAAATTAAAAATTGTTTCTACATTCGCTATTTAGTTTTGTGGAACACCTAAAGGGTTAACATAGTTTGTAAAGTAACTTTTGAATACCTTGAGGGGTGTAGTTTCTTAGATGGGGTCACTTTTTTGGAGTTTCTAGTCTAGGCTACATCAGGGGGGGCTTCTAATGGAACATGGTGTCAAAAAAAAAACTGTCCATCAAAATCTGCCTTCCAGAAACCGTATGGAGTTCCCTTCGTTCTATGCCCTGCCGTGCGGCTATATAGCCATTTACGACCACATATGGGGTGTTTCTGCAAACTACAGAATCAGGGCCATAAATATTGAGTTTTGTTTGGCTGTTAACCCTTGCTTTATTACCGGCAAAAAGGATTCAAATGGAAATTTTGCCCAAAAATGGGTGTTTTGGCACCGTTTTTATTTTATATTTTTAACACCGTTCATCCGAGGCGTTTGGTCAAAAGTTATTTTTATAGCGACGACTTTTACGCACGCGACGATGCCCAATATGTATGGCTCTCAGACTTTGGAGACACTAAGCAGGCATCCTAAAAACTGCGGCCCTCCAGATGTTGTAAAACTACAATTCCCACCATGCCCTGCTGATGGCTGTAGGTTGTCTGGGCATGCTGGGAGTTATAGTTTTACAACATCTGGAGGGCCGCAGTTTGAGGATGCCTGCTCTAAAACTAATATTTTTTTGGGGAAAAAAAATTGTTTCCGTGTCTCCAAAGTCTGAGAGCCATAGTTTTTTATGTTCTCTAGTGGACTGTTGGGGATTATAAAAATTTAGTACTCCATGGAAGTGTGATACTCCCTGAAGCAATTGATAATGCAGAGGCCCGGATGATCGGGGCACGTGTCACATTGAGTAGTGGTGTCCTTCCGTATCCCCCTCTTGTGACACACTCTGCATCTTTTTTGGGTTCGTCCCTTCTTTCCAGTATGGGGGACCACACCTGGAAAGTGTTGGCCAGGGACGATCCGGGCGCCTCCAATTCCCGAGGTACTCCGGCCTGCTCTTTCCCGGTCCGAAAAGATCAGGTCTTTGAGGACTGCCTCATAGAATTGGAGGAATGTCCCTGTGCTGCCAGCGCTTCGGGATAGTACAAAAGAGTTGTACATGGCAACCTGCACCAAGTAGACCGCAACTTTTTTGTACCATGCCCGGGTTTTGCGCATGGCATTATATGGCTTGAGGACTTGATCAGAGAGATCAACTCCTCCCATATACCGATTGTAGTCGACGATACAATCGGGCTTGAGGACCGTTGCCGCGGTACCTCGCACAGGGACTGGGGTGGTGCTGTTACCGTGGATTGTGGACAGCATAAGGACATCCCTCTTGTCCTTATATCTGACCAGCAACAGGTTTCCACTGGTAAGTGCACGGGTCTCACCCCTGGGGATAGGTACCTGGAGGGGGTGGGCAGGGAGGCCGCGTTGATTTTTCCGCACGGTCCCACAAGCGAACGTGGATCTGGCGGCAAGGGACCTGAACAAGGGAATGCTGGTATAAAAGTTGTCCACGTACAAGTGGTAACCGTTATCCAGCAGTGGGTACATAAGGTCCCACACGAGTTTCCCGGTAACACCCAGAGTGGGGGGACATTCTGGGGGTTGAATCCGGGAATCTCGCCCCTCGTACACACGAAATTTGTAAGTGTACCCTGAGGTACTCTCACAAATTTTGTATAGCTTCACGCCATACCTCGCCCGCTTTGTGGGAATATATTGGCGGAAACTGAGTCTCCCCTTGAACGCAACGAGAGACTCATCAACCGCGACCTCCCTTCCAGGTACGTAGGCCTGCTGAAATGTGGCCCCAAAGTGATCGATGACCGGCCGTATCTTATACAGCCGGTCATAGGCAGGATCACCTCGGGGTGGACATGCTGCATTATCGGAATAATGCAGACATTTCCGGATGGCCTCAAACCGGGGACGTGTCATAACCATACTGTACAGTGGGGTCTGGTATAGGACGTCCCCACTCCAGTATTGTCTGACACTGGGTTTTTGGACTAGACCCATATGCAGCACGAGGCCCCAAAATGTCCTCATCTCGGCTGCACTGACCGGCGTCCAGCCACCGGGTCTAGCCAAAAATGAGCCTGGGTTTTGAGCGACGAACTGTTGGGCATACAGATTCGTCTGCTCCACCATCAGATTCACCAGTGGGTTACTGAAAAAAAAACTAAAATAGTCAATTTCAGTAAACCCCACTGTGGGAATCTGGATTCCAGGATTGCCAGCAAAATCCGGAATCTCAGGCTCAAAGTCCACTGGGGGACACCAGCTAAGTTCATCGGCAGGGGGCTCCGGTGGACTTATTTGGTGGGCCGGGAAACCAGTACGAACCCCAGGGCGGCTCGTACTAGGGTGGGCCACAGGATCCCTAGCATGTGGGGCCCCTGGCTCCGCCTGGCGGCGTCTCCGCCGCCTTGGTGGCTCATCGTCATCCGATGATGATGAGGAGGATGCGGATGACAAAAGGAACGTGGGGTCATCCTCATCCTCACTGGGGCTCTCGGAGTCGGAGGCAATCTGGGCGTATGCCTCCTCGGCCGAGAACATCCGGCGGGCCATGGGTGTGTGTGCGTGTATGTGTGCGTGTGTGGCAAACTTTATTATATGTGCGTGTGTGTGGGGGCAACGGGTGTTCGCGTACTAAATAAGGAAAAAAAAGGGGCAAGTGTTTAGAAAAAAAAAAAAGTTCAAAGTTGCTGATCAGCGGTACAACGCTGATCAGCGGTGGGGCGGTGAGGCGGGCGATGCGCTAACAGTGGGGGTTGGTGGGGGGGGGCAAGTGGCAGGGGGGGGGGTCTGGGGATTAGATGGGTGCAGGAGGGTGATGGACTACGATTAGGGGGACTCAGGAGCTGGACGCTGGACGGTGCTGCACGGTCAGGGTGCTGGACAGGAAGAGGAGGGGAGAGAGGAGCGCAGGAAGTTTGAATCTCGCGCCTCTCTCCCCTGCACCAATCAGCACCCTGGACAGCAGCGTTCAGCACCAGGGCCAGCGCCGCCTCTCCAAATCCTCGGACTGCGATAGGTGGTGTATAATTACGCCACCGATCGCAGTCTTTTTCCGGTTCATCGGGTCACAGGACACCCGAATGGACCGGAAACGCAGAAAACCGCAGGTCTGAATTGACCTGCGGTTTTCTGCGATCGTCGATACGGGGGGGTCAAATGACCCCCCCCTGCATTGTTACGGGATGCCGGCTGAATGATTTCAGCCGAAATCCCGTTCCGATTAACCCCCGCGGCGACGGAATAGCAAATTAAAGCCATGACGTACCGGTACGTCATGGGTCCTTAAGGATTCGGGAACCATGCCGTACCGGTACGTCCTAAGTCCTTAAGGGGTTAATTCTTGTGGAACACCTAAAGGGTCAACAAAGTTTGTAAAATCAGTTTTGAATACCTTGAGGGGTGTAGTTTCTAAAATGGGTCCATTTATGGCTGGTTTCTACTGGTCCTTTAAAATTGGGTTTTGGAAATTTTCTTAAATTTTAAGATTTGCTTCTAAACTTCTAAGCCTTCTAAAGTCCCAAAAAAGAAAATGTCATTTACAAAATGATCCATACATGAAATAGACATATGGGAAATGTAAAGTAATAACTATTTAGGTTGTATCACTATAAAAATTTAATATTTTGACTCAAATTTACCACTGTCATGAAGTACAATATGTGACAAGAAAACAGTCTCAGAATGGCTTGGATAAGTAAAAGCGTTTTACAGTTATCACCACATAAAGTGACACATGTCAGATTTGCAAAAAATGGCCTGGTCCTTAAGGTGAAAAATGGCTGGGTCCTGAAGGGGTTAAACACAATCGGTTAGCATCTTGGATGGCTTATTATTATTTTTATTATTGACTATTTAATATTGGTGTTCCTTTTTTTTGTATCTATACCTGATTTTATTATACATATTCGAGACCTTCAGGTTTGTTGTGTTTTTTTAATTTTTTAATTTGTCCAATAAAGCTTTATTTTCAATTCTTGGCATGTACTTTTCTTTTGTTTAGTTTTAAATATTTACATGCTGATAGCACCCATGTTTATTATTATCAATTAGTGGAGGTCATTATTAATTAGTGGAGGTCAACATGTTAGATTATCATGTTCTGTCTGGTAAACACAATTTTTTTATGCATATCCATTCTCTAGAATAAGCAACTTTTGCAGAAAAATCAAACCTGAATAAAGCATTCTGCAATTTTCTCTGTAAAATCACACGTGAATTGGCCATTGATTAGAATGTGTCAGTGTTCAGACTGGGTGTTTGTTCTACAAGTGCAGATCAAAATCAATGATGATACACAAATCAATCTACGATTGCTTAAAGGGACTCTCACATGGCCCAATGCAAAGTGAAAGGGGGACTAACAATCATTTAAACAGGGCGATGTTCTGCTGACAAATGAGGATTTTTGGTGCCATATGTAAGATATGACAAATACAAAGAATGGTCGGCTCACAAGAAGTCAAATATAACTTATTTAATCCTGACTATTAAAATGACACTTATGGATCAGACCATATACAAACAAAGGCAATATATGATATCAGTATATGATGACAATATATAATGACAATAAAATAACATAAAATAGCAATATCTTAAAATGATCACACTCTCTCCTTTGTAATGAGCTGCGGAGCTCTTGCAGCTCATAATTTAATATGGTGACTGCAATACTTTATAACCTTCGTTATGATTTCCTGTGTAATGTCATCCAGATTTTAAATGAAGATGCAGACTTATGCGGTTTTTGGTTAATGTCCAGTATGACTGTCACGGGAAGGGAAGGTAGAACGAAGTGTACCCCCTAGACTGCCACCCTCAACCCTGTCCCTGCCTACTTGCACCACCCGGCCTAGGTGACGGGGCGCAACTGGGCGACGGTCCCTAACCTCCGTAAGTGCCGGGTAGGGGAGGAAGGAACAGAGAGGGTACCGGACAGCTAGGCAGAGAACGGTACACGAGATGCAGACAGAAAAAATGGACAAGGAAGTGGACAAGAGAGAGGTACCCTGTGATTGAGAAGGCAAAGGCGGGTCAGCTAGCCGAGGTCAGTCCGGGAGGTCACGTCAATACAAAGGGAAGAAGCAGGTGGCAAATCCGAGAACGAGCCGAGGTCAGAATCCGAGATGTAGCATCAAAACCAAGGGAGCAGGCAAAGGGAGGTCAGGAAACGGTCAAGTTAAAATTCCAGAGGTCAATCAATAGAGTAGCTAACACTACACACAGCCTAAGAGACTAAAATCACAGGCAACTTGTAGCCAGCAGGCCACCTGTATTTATAGTGGGGAGTGAGGGACATGTGACGTGGCCAGCGTCACATGACCGTCAGACAGACAAGTCGAGCACCGAGTGATCAGCTCGGCGCTCAAGGCAGACCTAGGAGCAGGGAGCCTCCCAGCTAGCAAAGCCGCCCTGGGAACGAGGCCAGACACAGATCCTCGCTCCCGAAGCTAAGCAGCAGGTCTGTGGCTGATGGGAGACCGAGTGTGCCGTCGGCGCCCCGTTATAATGACTGTGCGCTTGTGTTTAGTGCGTCTGATAATCATCAGTAGGGAGTTTAGTATGGTAGATTGAAGTTCACTCACTCACATATGCGCCACTCGGACATCTCATATATGTCGCTGTTGTATAGAATTAAATGCGCATCTTACCGGATCCTTGCAACTCTATCTGCAAAGCGGTACCTGTTTGGATATACGCTACACACCGGCAGCCCCACAGATGTTGTCTCACTGGTGTCGGCACTTCGTGCCTGCGCAGTGTGAGTTTCCTGACGCTGACAGCTCCACGAGTTGTTCCTCGCTGTTATCGAAACTCCGTGCACGCGTGCTTAGATTTTGCAGTCGCCAAGTTGTATCTTCTTTCTATACTTTGTAACACTCTGGATTTCGATGGTCCGATCATATAACACAGGGTCTTTAAAGGATGCAGTCACTCTTATCACCAGACGCGTTTCAAAATCGCAAGGGTTTCTTCCTCAGTGAGAAAATAATTATGTTAACAAGGGGGACACATCGCTCTTTAAATAGAGCCTGAGCTTGAATTAAGACCTGGACGGACCGTTACTTCTAATCATATAACATATACATTAAATCATTTTGTTTACATTTAGCTTAATAAGCCTATATCATTCTCCACATATGAACAATTGCTATAGAATAAGGTTTTTATTTCTATAAAAACAGTGACACTTTATCATCTTATATTAAAATTGATTACAAAGTATACAAGAATCTCGGAGCCATTCATTGCATCACTACACAGTGATTGGAGATGACCGATTTGCTTCAACTGATCCGGTCATCTCCAATCACTGTGTAGTAATGCAATGAATGGCTTCGAGATCCTTGCATACTTTGTAATCAATTTTTATATAAGGTGATAAAGTGTCGCTTTATGATAGGCTTATTCTATAGCAATTGTTCTTATGTGGAGAATGATATAGGCTTATTAAGCTAAATGTAAACAAAATAATTTAATGTATATGTTATATGATTAGAAGTCACGGTCCGGTGATATACTATTAGCTATGGGATGATAGCAGGTCGTGCTCTATTCTGGTGAGCTTCCCATAAGTTATTTGTGTTATATACTATTTTTGGGCAATCATATGTAAGATATGATTGCCAAACAACCGTTCATTCCTAACAGTTCATTCCTTGCCCTATACTTAGTCAGTGTAAAATGGTTCTAACACATAAGATAGTTGCCGTTCTGCTAGCCACTATATTTCCCATAAACCTGGAGGCTTAGGGCTGTATTACACAGCTAGATATGGCAGACAACTGTCGAGAGGGAAGCGTTCCCTCCCAGCAATCACCTGCTCGATAGCGAAGGAGACCACTGATATTACATGCAGCGATCTCCTCCGCAGCATGGGGAGGAACGATCACTATGCCACCGCTAGACGCCGATCGTTAGACATGCCAAAAGAACTGGATTGCCTGATTTGCTCATTCATCGGGCAATCAGCGGCAGTATTTACACTGCCAGATGATCGCTATCGAGCCGAGCGTTCATCTGAACGCTCATAAGCAATTATCTGACGAAAAATTGGGCAGTGTAATACAGGCTTTAGATCAACTGGTCACACATGTTTACTGCAATGGATAAACAACTGGGACACCTAGCAATGCTCATGCTCAGTAAGCATGTTGAAATCTGACATTCAGGGATGGTTACAAAAAAAGTGAACTCTTTGATTTTTATCTAAGTCACTACTATAGACAATGACAATCTAACGTTGCCCAATGCCACTTCATTTTAAGGTCATCAACTGCTGCCCTTACAGCACCTTGAAAAAGTCATACCCCTACAGCTTGTCCACATTTTTTTTCGCGTAACACCCACAAACTCAAATGTATTTTATTGAGATTTTATGTGATAGACCGACAAAGTAGCAAGTATGTGTGAATTGAAAAGATAATAATACATGATTTTCAACATTTTTCATAAATGAAAATCTGAAAAGTGTGGCAAACATTTGTATTCAGCCCCCTGTACTTTGATACTCCTAAATAAAATCCAGTGTGACCAATTGCCTTCAGAAGTAACCTAATTAGTAAGCAGAGTCCACCAGTGTGAAACTTAACTACAGCTGTTCTGTGAAGGCCTCAGAGGTTTATTAGAGAACATTAGTGATCAAATAGCATCATGAAAACCAAGGAACACACCAGGCACGTCAGGGATAAAGTTGTGGAGAACTGTAAAGCATGGTTAGGTTATAAAAAAAATATCCCAACTCTGAATAACTCATGGAGCACTGCTCAACCCATGATCCGAAAATTGAAGGAGTATGGTACAACTGCAAACCTACCAAGACATGGCCGTCCACCTAAACTAACAGCCCAGGCAAGGAGAGCACTAATTAGAGAAGCAGCCAAGAGGTCACTCTAGAGGAGCTGCAGAGATCCACTATTAGTCGTATTAGCATTTTTGAAAGCAAGCCCTAAGAAGTCCCGTTTAAAGTTTGCAACAAGCCATGTAGGGGACACAGCAAACATGTGGAAGAAGGTCCTCTGGTCAGATGAGAACAAAGTTGAACTTTTTGGCCTAAATGCAAAATGCTATCAGTGGCAGAAAACTAACGCTGCACATCACCCTGAACACACCATCCCCACCGTGAAACATAGTGGCGGTAGCATCATGCTGTGAGGATGCTTTTCTTCAGCAGGGGCAGGGAATCTGGTCAGAGTTGATGGGCAGATGGATGGAGCTAAATACAGGGAAATCCTGGAGGATAACCTGTTAGAGGCCGCAAAACACTACAGACTGGAACAGAGCTTCATCTTGCAGCAGGACAATGACCCTAAATGTACAGTCAGTTCTACAATGGAATGGTTTACATCAAAGCATATTCATGTGTTAGAATGGCCCAGTCAAAGTCCAGACCAAAATCCCATTGAGAATTTGTTGCAAGACTTGAAAATTGCTATTCACAGATGCTCTCCATCCGATCTGACTGAGCTTGAGCTAGTATTCGAAGAAGAATTGGCAAAGATTTCAGCCTTTAGATGTGCAAATCTCATAGAGACATACTACAAAAGACTTGCAACTGTAATTGCAGCGAAAGGAGGTCCTTAGGCTTGAGCGAATCGACCTTCGGATAGATCCGAAGTCGATTCATTCAAATACTTCGATTTCAATGCTGTTTTCGTACGGCATTAAAATGCATTGCCTCCCTGGAGCCAAACTTCTTCTTTGCTGAGACTTTGGTGTATTACTCCTGTATTCATATCTGCATCTTTAAAAACAATTTAAAATAGCAATCTAAAGTGGGCTTAAGTACCGACGTACCAGCCAGTACCAAAGCCCAGATTGCTATTTTAAATTGTTTTTAAAGACGGCAGATATGAATAAAGTAGTAATTCACCGAAGTCTCATGTGACTTTGGCCGAGACGAACTGTGGCTCCACGTTGCGCCACGTTCTGTTGCTGTAGAGAAACAGCATTAAAACTGAAGTATATGAATGAAACAGGCAAATCAACTGTTAAACACACACTTCCAGTCTCATCTTCTTAAAGGGGTTCTCCAGGAATTAAAAAAATGAAAATATTTAAATATTATTTTACAATAAATATATTCACAAATACCTTTCTTTACTTAGAATGGCTTGTTTTGTCTAGGGAGCAATCATTAGGAGAAATAAAATGGCCGCCATCCTTTCAGTACACACAAAACCTATCCTAATCATACAGGAGGACAAGTTACTTCACCACAATGAGCCATAGAGCTGCCTCATCCTCTTTGATCTGCTTCTCAGGAATTATGATCCGGTCATCTCCAATCACTAACTACAGGTGAATCTCTATGGGAATGGAGATGATGAGGAGACATGAGAGGAGGGTGAGGTGTGGATAATGAGCCACAGACACCCGCGGCTAATGTCCGCAACCAGCAATAATGCTGATCACGGACATTTAACCCCTCAGATGCCGTGGTCAATCCTGTTGCGATCGGAGGAGCCGGAGTGTGTATGCAGCAGCCCTTGTCTTTATGAATGACAGGAGGCTGCTGCATAGTATTTCCTATGGAGCCCTTGCCTATAATAGGGCTCCATCGGAAAGTAGTGAAATCATCATAGATTCCAATGCATTGGAGTCTATGATAATAGCAATCTAATGATTGCATGTTATAGTTCCCTATGGGAACTATAAAAAAGTGTAAAAATAAAAAAATAAAACATAAAAATTCAAATCACCCCCCTTTTCCCAAAATAAAAGAACTAAAAAAAATAAAAAAATACACATCAGGGGTGTTGCGATGTGCGAAAACACCCATAGTATAAAAATACAGGGAGTGCAGAATTATTAGGCAAATGAGTATTTTGACCACATCATCCTCTTTATGCATGTTGTCTTACTCCAAGCTGTATAGGCTCGAAAGCCTACTACCAATTAAGCATATTAGGTGATGTGCATCTCTTTAATGAGAAGGGGTGTGGTCTAATGACATCAACACCCTATATTAGGTGTGCATAATTATTAGGCAACTTCCTTTCCTTTGGCAAAATGGGTCAAAAGAAGGACTTGACAGGCTCAGAAAAGTCAAAAATAGTGAGATATCTTGCAGAGGGATGCAGCACTCTTAAAATTGCAAAGCTTCTGAAGCGTGATCATCGAACAATCAAGCGTTTCCTTCAAAATAGTCAACAGGGTCGCAAGAAGCGTGTGGAAAAACCAAGGCGCAAAATAACTGACCATGAACTGAGAAAAGTCAAGCGTGCAGCTGCCAAGATGCCACTTGCCACCAGTTTGGCCATATTTCAGAGCTGCAACATCACTGGAGTGCCCAAAAGCACAACGTGTGCAATACTCAGAGACATGGCCAAGGTAAGAAAGGCTGAAAGACGACCACCACTGAACAAGACACACAAGCTGAAACGTCAAGACTGGGCCAAGAAATATCTCAAGACTGATTTTTCTAAGGTTTTATGGACTGATGAAATGAGAGTGAGTCTTGATGGGCCAGATGGATGGGCCCGTGGCTGGATTGGTAAAGGGCAGAGAGCTCCAGTCCGACTCAGACGCCAGCAAGGTGGAGGTGGAGTACTGGTTTGGGCTGGTATCATCAAAGATGAGCTTGTGGGGCCTTTTCGGGTTGAGGATGGAGTCAAGCTCAACTCCCAGTCCTACTGCCAGTTTCTGGAAGAAACCTTCTTCAAGCAGTGGTACAGGAAGTCTGCATCCTTCAAGAAAAACATGATTTTCATGCAGGACAATGCTCCATCACACGCGTCCAAGTACTCCACAGCGTGGCTGGCAAGAAAGGGTATAAAAGAAGAAAATCTAATGACATGGCCTCCTTGTTCACCTGATCTGAACCCTATTGAGAACCTGTGGTCCATCATCAAATGTGATATTTACAAGGAGGGAAAACAGTACACCTCTCTGAACAGTGTCTGGGAGGCTGTGGTTGCTGCTGCACGCAATGTTGATGGTGAACAGATCAAAACACTGACAGAATCCATGGATGGCAGGCTTTTGAGTGTCCTTGCAAAGAAAGGTGGCTATATTGGTCACTGATTTGTTTTTGTTTTGTTTTTGAATGTCAGAAATGTATATTTGTGAATGTTGAGATGTTATATTGGTTTCACTGGTAAAAATAAATAATTGAAATGGGTATATATTTGTTTTTTGTTAAGTTGCCTAATAATTATGCACAGTAATAGTCACCTGCACACACAGATATCCCCCTAAAATAGCTAAAACTAAAAACAAACTAAAAACTACTTCCAAAAATATTCAGCTTTGATATTAATGAGTTTTTTGGGTTCATTGAGAACATGGTTGTTGTTCAATAATTAAATTAATCCTCAAAAATACAACTTGCCTAATAATTCTGCACTCCCTGTAGATTCCCCATATGGCAAACAGCAAAACATAAAAAAAACTTCCAAATGGCCAATTCACGTTTTTGGTCGCTTCATTTTCTAAATTTTTTTTAAATAAAAAGTGATACACACCCCAGAATGATATCAATGAACAGTTCAGATCTCCCCGCAAAAAAATGAGCCCCATACAGCTCCGTACACATAATTACAAAAAAGTTATAGTGGTCAAAATATGGCGACAAAAAAATAAAACAGATTTTTTCCCCTTTTTTATTACTATCAAAACGCAAGAAAAACTATACCTATAAGGTATCGCCGGATTCGTACTGACCTGTAGAATAAACGTAACTGGTCAGTTCTGTCGCACATCGAACGTCGTTAATAAAACCCCCATAAAACTTTGGTAGAATTGCTTTTTTTTTGCAATTTTACCCCATTTGGAATTTTTTTCCCGCTTACCACTACATCATATGCAATATTAAATGGTGGCGTTGGAAAGTACAACTTGTCCCGCAAAAAAAAAGCCCTGATATGGCAATGTGAACAGAAAAATAAAAAAGTTATGGCTCTGGGAAGGCAGGAAGTGCAAAACGAAAACGCAAAAAACAACAACCTCCGGGACTTAAGGGGTTAATTGAAACACCTTCTGCCAATTAGCTCTTTAACCCCTTAGTGGCCAGCCTGCTGACCAAGCGTTTTTCTGTCATTTTTCATTGTTGCCTTCTAAGAGCTATAACTTTTTTATTTTTCCGTCTATGTAGCTCTACATTGTCATTTTTAATGGTGCCATTTTAGGGTATAACTTTCTGATTAACTTTTATTAATTCTTTCTGGGATGGAGATGGGAAAAAACAGCAATACTGCCACTGAGTTTTTACGTTATAAATTTTGCAGTCTTCATTTTTCGGCATCAATAACATAATATTCTCTGGGTCAGTACGATTACAACAATAACAAACATATTTTTTTTTTTACGTTTTACTACTTTTGTGCAATAAGACCCTTTTTTTTAAATGAAGAAAATCTTTTTACATTGCCACATCCCATTTAGGGATTTTAGTTAAATCTATAGATTTTTCCTCTGTGGGCGGGGGAGGGGGTTGGCTGATCCCTCCCCTTCCCCTATTTAAGAAAGCAGTGTACACCAGTTCGGTCTCTGGCTGCACATGCTTTTCAAGCTAGCTACCAGAGTCCTGAGCTTGGTGTTGTTCCACTTGTGGTGTTTTTTCCTCCAGTCCTTTTTTCATACTTGCCTCCGGTCTGTTTTTTCCTACCTTTCTTTTGAGATAAACAATTTACAAATGTCTTATTTGCCCTTTTTTTCCCTGCAGTGATGTCGTCTCTGCGGGATTCGGAAGGCAGGAAAGTGACTTCCAAGAGGAAACATCTAGCCTGCTACGATTGTAGCGCTCTGCTGGAGGACAGCTGTCCCTACTCCACATGTGACAGCTGTCGTTCGAGGGTTCAGCCCTCTAGTGAACCTACGATGCAGGAGATGTATCAGTGGGTGAAGACCTATGTGGATGGCTCGATTAAGGGAGTCATAGGCCTGCTGGATGAGAGGCTTCCTATGCCTGCCCAGGCCCCTATGGAGACCTCTGTCCCGGTGGAGAGACCTTCTGTGGTCTCCTTAGGTTCTTCCTCCTCGGATGAGGAGGAGCTGACTTCGTGTTTTTTTCCCCCCTGAAAAGACACAGAAATTGCTCAAGTCCATCAAGTCGGGGGACCATGATGTTGACCCGGGGGAGCCTTCCGATCCCGCTAGTCGGGCACCTCGTGTCTTCAAAGCGGATGAGACCCTCCTCTCTGTCATGCGTACAGAGTGGAAAAAGCCGGAGAAAGGTCCGGTTTTAACAAAAAAGTTTAAATCCATGTTCCCGATGGCTAAACCCTTGGTGGATTCATGGGGGTCCATTTCCAAGGTGGACATGGCTATTGCCAAGTTGTCCAAGCGCACTCTGGTCCCTGCAGACGATGGGTCTAGTCTGCAGGATCCCCTTGATAGGAGAGCAGAGTGCACCCTAAGACGGGGTTATACGGCAGCTGCGACTTCCGCTTCCACAGCCATAGCGGCTTCTGAGGTCTCTACTTTCCTCCGGTCTCGCCTGAATCAAATTCAAGTCGACGTGGACCAGAGGGTTTCCTGGGACGACATACTGGCTGCCTTCAAGACTATCAACCTGGCTACAGACTTTTTGTGCGATACCGCATAGCAACAGTTGAAGCTAGCGGCCAAACCCATGGCCCTGGTGTCGGCGGCCCGTAGGCCTTTATGGCTTAAGCCTTGGGTCACTGACAATTCCTTGAAATATAGTTTATGTGGCCTCCCATTTGAGCCCAACCGTCTGTTCGGTTCGGAGCTGGATAAAATCATGGACAGCCTTTCAGACAAGAAGGGGAAGAGCCTTCCCCAGCAGTCCTTTCGAGTGTGGGGCAGACAAGACCGCAGAGGTACGTCTGGCCTCAAGCAAGGTCTCGAAGGGACTGGAGAGTGCAGTGAAGGGGTTCGAGGCGCTCTTGTGGAGGAGCAAAAGGTGGAAAATCCACCTCCTGACTACGGGCCTCTTCGAGGCTCTTGGATAAGTCCCGTTACTCTTGCCATCCTCCCAGAAACCTTCCCCATTCCTCTGCCTCATCTACCTGTCAGGGGTCGTCTCTCACACTTCAGGGAAGAGTGGATCCGAGAGATCTCGGATCCCTAGGTTCTAAACATCATTTCCGAGGGATATCTAATCAACCTATCCTCTATTCCTCAAGACAGGTTTGTCAAGACCAACCTTCTACAAGCTACCAGACAGGCGATCCTGCAGTCCTACATTCAGGACTACATCTGCAAGGGGGCTGTGGAGAAGGTTCCGGCAGGAGAACGGGGCCTAGGGATCTATTCATCAGTTTTTCTGGTTCCTAAAGCTTCAGGAGATCTCCGGATGATTATCGATCTGAGGTATTTCAATCGGTTTATAAGGAAGGTGAAGTTTCTGTCAGGTCAGCAGTTCACGTCCTCAATCCTGGGGACGTGATGGCAACCCTGGACCTCAAGGATGCATATCTGCACATCCCGATCCATCCTGCTTCCAGGAAATATCTCAGGATCGTGGTCCAAGTTTCCGGGGTCGTCAGGCATCTTCAGTTTGTTGCCCTTCCCTTTGGCATTTCTTCTGCCCCTCACACTTTTACCAAGGTGGTGGTTTCTGTGGTGGCGGCTTTGAGACTTCAAGGACTGACCATCATTCCTTTTCTGGACGACTGGCTTTTGAAAGCCTCTTCTCTAACAGTCCTATCTCAACATCTTCAAGTAGCAACCTCCTTTCTGTTCCGCCTAGGTTGAATCGTCAACTGTCAGAAGTTGAATGTGAGCCCGTCGACTTCAGTAAGATATCTAGGCTTCATAATCAACTCCGCTGGGATGTCTCTCCAGTTGACCCCAGAAAGAAGATCCCGGATTCAGCACACGGCAGAATTCCTTTCCATTCCCCGGCGAGTCCCAGTCCGGACTCTCATGAAGATGTTGGGGCTCATGTCGGCGTCTGCGGAAGCAGTCCCTTGGGCTTTATGGCACCTCCGTCCTCTACAGTTGGAGGTCCTCTCCAAATGGGATGGCAGCCCTGCCAGACTAAGCTCCCTGTGCTCCCTGTCTTGGTGAACTCGGTATTCCCTCATATGGTGGTGCCATCTTTTAGACGGGAAGTCTATGACCCTTTACATCCGGAGATAATCAAGCAGATAGTTCTCAAGTGGGGAATGCCAGAGGTGGATCTCATGGCAAAAAGGTTCAGCGCCAAGGTGGAGAGGTTTTGCTCCCTTTACAGGGAGGACAACCCCCTGGCGATAGACGCTCTGTCAATATCCTGGAGGTTCAGGCTGGCTTACATCTTCCCTCCGTTTTCCATGGTTCCGAGGGTATTGATGAAAATCCGTCAGGATTAGGCCTCGGTGATAGCCATCGTACCGTTTTGGCCGAAAAGATCCTAGTTTACCCAGCTCACTCAGATGAGTCAAGGACAATATTGGAGGCTCCCCCCACAGCAGACCTTCGTGTCGTGGGACACTCACCTCTGCTCAGATCTGCACAGATTCAACCTGACAGCCTGGAGGTTGATCAGTCCCTTCCCAGAGTAGAAGGGCTTTCAGGGTCGGTCCTGAGAACGCTGTCTCATTCTAGAGCGGACTCTACCAAGAGAGCCTACTCTCGAATTATGAAGATATTTTTTATCCTGGTGTACCTCAAAGGAGGTGGCGTCTGCAGATTTGCCCCTCTCTGCTATCCTTCAGTTCCTGCAAGACGGCCTTGATATGGGCCTTGCCCCTTCTACTCGGAGGGTTCAAGTTTCAGCCATCTCAGCTTGCCTCAACAGGCCTTTTTCTCAGGACTCGCTGATCAAACGGTTCCTTAAAGGAACTGAAAGATTAAAGCCTACAGTACTGAGACCCATTCCTCAATGGGATTTATCAGTAGTTCTCAGGGGGTTAGCATCTCCCCCCTATGAACCGTTAGAGGAGGTGGATTTTTTTTTTCAAGGTTATTATTTTTGTGCACAGATTCAGCGGTGTTGTAATTGGAAAGAGAGTTTACTCACACGGTATTTGAATAAAGTTATCAATAAGCCAATAGAGAATATTTTTGCATGTTTGGAAATGGGGATTATGGGAATGAGGAAGTCCTTGCTGATCCCTTTCTCAATACAGAGGGTGTGGAATAGGCTGAAGGAGTTCCTTAAAGTCCCCGGCCTGTTTGTTTTCACCCCTCTGTGGGGGAATGGGGGGGCTGGAGGAATTTTTCAAAATTACTGATTTTGGTTATTGGTCACATAATGGCATCAATAGGGTGTCTCACCAATTTTACTTAGGTCGTTTTAAATCACTTTCGGAATTTGGTTTAACCGATACTTCACCACTAGACTTATTTATGTACGCACGTTTGAAACATATATTTGAAGCCTCTAGGAATAGGGGCCGTATTTTCCCACGAGAGAATATATTCTTTGATTATTGCGACGCTCAGAAGGACGAGAGGGTGAAATTATCTAGATTATATGCTAAACTTCGTATGGCACTGGCAACTGTAACACCTTTTAAAAGCCCATGTAAATGGGAGCAAGAGTTGAATTGCCCTCCTTTACAGTGGCCCACTATCTATAGGAACGTGAGAAAAGCGACAGTCTCTAGTGCTCATAGATTAATTCAATTTAAGATCCTCCATAGACTGTACTATACGCCCAAAACCCAAGGAAAATTCCCCCAAAATAGGGATCGGGACTGTTGTTGCCCTAAATTTGGATATGTGAATGCGAATTATGTCCATTTGCTTTGGAGCTGTAGCAAAATAAGAAAATTTTGGGATGAGGTCTTTTCTGCCCTACAAAAGGAATCCTCAATGAATTATAACCCGGGGATCTTGATAGTGATCTTTGGAGATTTTGGTTCAGAAACGGAAGTTCCCCCCCAGGTTAGACGGATCTGGATGAGAGGATTGATGGTAGCAAAAGCTATATTGGTCAGGCACTGGGGCTCTGTCTCCCAGCCCTCGTCAAGGGAGTGGGGTCTATACTTTCAACAAATTAAAATATATGAGGATATTGAAAGGAATCGGAGAGTTGCACGCAGAGCCACGCAGAAATAATTAATATATTTGTTCTATGTTGTACTTGATTGAACTGAGGGGAACGACAGCCAATGGGGGGGGGGGGGGGGGGGAGGGTTATAGGGATGTTTATGATTCCTATATTATATACACGGTTGTGATGGATATGTGATACACTGTTATATTATATACACTAATGTGATTAATATTGGTCTATGTACTAATTTTATGTTTTTTCTAAAATAAAAATAAAGATAAATTTATAAAAAAATAAAATAAAAAAAAGAGGAGGTGGATTTCAAGTTTGTCACTTGGAAGCTTGTGTTTTATCCTTGCAGTGACTTCGGCCAAGAGGGTCTCTGAGCTTCAAGCTCTCTCAGCACATGAGCCCTATACAATCTTTTTACATGACCTGGTCCTTCTTAGATTCCTCCCGTATTTTAGGCCTAAAGATCCTTCCTTCCAGAACATCAACCAGGTGATATCCCTCCCGCTTCTGTCAACATCTTCCACCTCCTCCGAGGAACCTATTAGACATCCGCTGGACGTCGTGAGATGTCAACGGATCTTTATGGATAGATCAAAGGAGTTCAGGAAAGATGAAAATCTTCTAATCCTGTTTGCCGGTAAGTTTAAAGGCTGTAAAGCATCCAAACCTTCCATCAGTCGGTGGATTAAGGAGGCTATTAGGGAAGCCTTTGTTTCCCAATCTCTGGATCCTCCGGAGTTTGTAAAGGCCCACTCTACTAGAGCTGTGGCTACTTCTTTTGCCGAGAGGCGTCTTCTGCCTCTCAACATGATTTGTAAAGCTGCCTCCTGGAGCTCTGAATCAACATTCATCTCCCATTATAGACTAGATGCCAGACTAGCTGAGTTTTCGGCCTTTGGGCAGACTATTCTTAGTTCTGCCAGGCAGGAAGGCCCTTCCTAGGGGTTTCTTCTTGCTATCTCCCCATCTGTGCTGCTGGTAGGACGTAAGGGAATCGTTAATTTCTAACGATAATTTGTTTTCCCTTAGTCCTAACAGCAGCACACAAATATCCCACCCTAGTAAGTCTAGTTTTTTTCTTGCTATAAACACAGTGGGCTGGGGGTTGACTCCCTCCTTTTAAGGGGAAACTTAATTGTTTAAACTGAGTTATTATGATTCGGCTCATTAAACATTCCGCCGGTCCTACCAGTCCACGTGCTGCTGTTAGGACTAAGGGAAAACAAATTATCATTAGAAAGTAACAATTTTTCTTTCTATGGATTAATGTGAAGGCTTGATTTTTGCGTGACACCTTGTAGGTTCCATTAGTATAATTTTGGTGTACATAACACTTTTTGATCGCTAGTCGGTGGCGACTAAGAATAAATAAGCAATTTTTTAGTTTTTTTTAAGGTGTTCACTGTAGGGCATATTTAGAAGATATTTTTGTAATGCAGGTCGTTACGGATGCGGCGATACCAAACACTGCATTTTAACCCCTTCAGGACCCTGCCATTTTTCACCTTAAGGACCAGGCCACTTTTTGCAAATCGGACATGTCACTTTATGTGGTGATAACTTTAAAATGCTTTTACTTATCCAAGCCATTCTGAGATTGTTTTCTCATCACATATTGTACTTCATGACAGTGGTAAATCTGAGTCAAAATATTTCATTTTTATTTATAAACAAATACCAAAATTACCAAAAATATGGAAAACTCGCAATTTTCAAAATGTCAATTTCTCTGCTTTTAAAACAGATAGTGATACCTCCTAAAATAGTTATTACTTTACATTTCCCATATGTCTACTTCATGTTTGGATCATTTTGTAAATTACATATATTTTTTTGGGACGTTAGAAGGCTTAGAAGTTTAGAAGCAAATCTTAAAATTTTTAAGAAAATTTCCAAAACCCAATTTTTAAGGACCAGTTCAGGTCTGAAGTCACTTTGTGGGGCTTACATAATAGAAACCACCTATAAATGGACCCATTTTAGAAACTACACCCTCAAGGTATTCAAAACTGATTTTACAAACTTTGTTAACCCTTTAGGTGTTCCACAAGAATTAAAGGAAAATGTAGATGAAATGTAAAAATGTTACTTTTTTTGGCAGATTTTCCATTTTAAGGCTACATGCACACGAATGTTGTTTGTTTCCGTGTCCATTCCGGTTTTTTTGCTGACAGGATGCGGACCCATTCATTTCAATGGGTCTGCAAAAAAATGCGGACAGCACACCATGTGCTGTCCGCATCAGTATGTCCGTTCCGTAGCCCCGCAAAAAAAAATGAGAACATGTCCTATTCTTGTCCGTTTTAGGCATTGTTACAATGGATCCGCAAAAAAAAAATGGATGGCATATAGGGTTGAGCGAACTCGAACTGTAAAGTTTGGGTTCGGTGTTCGGCGCTTTTTGAAAGGCTGCACAGCAGCCAATCAACAAGCGTCATACTACTTGCCCCAAGAGGCCATCACAGCCATGCCTACTAATGGCATGGCTGTGATTGGCCACAGCAGCATGTGACCCAGGCTCTATATAAGCTTGAGTCACATAGCGCTGCACGTCACTCTGCTGTTACAAGTGTAGGGAGAGGATGCTGCTGGACTTGTGATTTCAGGGAGAGAATAGGAGAGAATCTAACTCAGCGATCTACAGAGAAATAGTTGTGTGGGTGCAGGGCACAATCATTGACCAAAAAAAACTTTTAGAATTCTGTTAGTTAGGTGGGCGCTGCCATTTTATTCAAGCTCAGTGCACTAGCACTGCATCTGAGCTTTTGGGACATTGCAAATCACAATTTTTTTTGCAAACTACAACATCTGGATTAGTCAGTGTGCAATTTAAGGTAGAAATACACCCATCATTTTCTGGGGATTGAAAAACACACTTTTTTTTTTCTCAAAAAACAGTATTTTCCAGATCTGCAAGTGTTAAATTCAAGTTTACTATATACAGCTTTCATATTCTGTTACCAAAAAAAAACACTTTTTTGCCAATCTACAACATCTGGATTAGTCAGTGTGCAATTTAAGGTAGAAATACACCCATCATTTTCTGGGGTTTGAAAAACACACTTGACAAAAACCACTATTTTCAGGCCTTGCAGCATCAGCACGTGTGAAATTACAGGCTTATATACTGCTGTCAAATTCAGTTGTTAAACAAACACTCGTTTGGGCACAAAAACTTGGCAGCCTTTGATGCAGATGTCATTGTGAGATACACCCTTAACGCTGGCACTTAGCGCTAAAGGACGAACGTTCTCGTCCTGCAGTCGTTCCTCCCCCCCACGTGTGGTCCCGCGTTCAGCGGCAGAGATCCGGCTGTTACTGACAGCCGGATCCCTGCTGCATCCACCAGCATCGATGCCGGTGGATTAACCCCTCATATGCCACGGTCAGCGCTGACCGCAGCATATTGGAGGTTTGCGCTCCCTCACCTCATACATCGGGTCCCCGCGCTGCTGTGGCGGGGACTCGATGGTTGCCATGGCAGCCCCAAGCCATTCCAAGGCTTGGGGCCTGGTATGTACGGAGGCCTAGGGTCTCCTAGGCAACTGTTAGCGTCTTACAGTGTAAGACACTAACAGTTCAATACAGCACAATACAGATGTATCGTGCGACATTGAAACAGGGATCAGACCCTGTAATGTTGAAGTCCCAGAGTGGGACAAATAATAACGTGAAAGAAAAAAAGTTAATAAAATTAAAGTTTTACAAAAAAAATTAAAAGTTTCAAGTAAAAAAAAAAAGCGTCCTTTTCCAAAAATAAAGTAAAAAAAAAAATTGTAAAAAATAGGGAAAGAACATTGACTTATTAGGTATCATCGCGTCCGTATCGACCAGCTCTATAAACATATCACATGACCTAACCCCTCAGATGAACACCGTAAAAAAATAAAAATAAAAACTGTGCTAAATAAAATAAAAAATTGTCACCTTACATTACAAAAAGTACAACAGCAAGCGATCAAAAAGGCGTACGCCCACCATAATAGTACCAATCTAACCGTCACCTCATCTCGCAAAAAATGAGCCCCTACCTGAGACAATCGCCCAAAAAATAAAAAAAACTATAACTCAGAATATGGAGACACTAAAACATCATTTTTTTTGTTTTAAAAAAGCTGTTATTGTGTAAAACTTACATAAATTTTAAAAAAAGTATACATATTAGGTATCGCCGCGTCCGTATCGACCGGCTCTATAAAAATATCACCTGACCTAACTCCTTAGGTGAACACCGTAAAAAGTTTTAAATAAAAACTATGCTAAATAAACCATTTTTTGTCACCTTACTTCACAAAAAGTGTAATAGCAAGCGATCAAAAAGTCATATGCACCCCAAAATAGTGCCAATCAAACCGTCATCTCATCCCGCAAAAATTATACCCTACCCAAGATAATTGCCCAAAAACTGAAAAAACTATGGCTCTTAGACTATGAAAACACTAAAACATGATTTTTTTTGTTTCAAAAATGAAATCATTGTGTAAAACTTACATAAATAAAAAACAGAGTATACATATTAGGTATCGCCACGTCCGTATCAACCGGCTCTATAAGAATATCACATGACCTAACCCCTCAGATGAACACCGTAAAAAATAAAAACTGTGCTAAACAAAAAAATTTTGTCACCTTACATCACAAAAAGTGTAATAGCAAGCGATCAAAAAGTCATATGCACCCCAAAATAGTGCCAATCAAACCGTCATCTCATCCCGCAAAAAATGAGACCCTACCTAAGACAATCGCCCAAAAACTGAAAAAACTATGGCTCTCAGACTATGGAGACACTAAAACATGATTTTTTTTGTTTCATAAATGAAATCATTGTGTAAAACTTACATAAATAAAAAAAAAGTATACATATTAGGTATCTCCGCGTTCGTGACAACCTGCTCTATAAAAATACCACATGATCTAACCTGTCAGATGAATGTTGTAAATAACAAAAAAAAAACGGTGCCAAAACAGCTATTTCTTGTTACCTTGCCTCACAAAAAGTGTAATATAGAGCAACCAAAAATCATATGTACCCTAAACTAGTACCAACAAAACTTCCACCCTATCCCGTAGTTTCTAAAATGGGGTCACTTTTTGGGAGTTTCTACTCTAGGGGTGCATCAGGGGGGCTTCAAATGGCACATGGTGTAAAAAAAAAACAGTCCAGCAAAATCTACCTTCCAAAAACCGTATGGCATTCCTTTCCTTCTGCACCCTGCCGTGTGCCCGTACAGCAGTTTACGACCACATATGGGGTGTTTCTGTAAACTACAGAATCAGGGCCATAAATATTGAGTTTTGTTTGGCTGTTAACCCTTGCTTTGTTACCGGAAAAAATTGATTAAAATTAAAAATTTGCCCAAAAATTTAAATTCTGAAATTTCATCTCCATTTGCCCATGTTCCATAACTCTTGTGGAACACCTAAAGGGTTAACAACGTTTGTAAAATCAGTTTTGATCACCTTGAGGGGTGTAGTTTCTTAGATGGGGTCACTTTTATGGAGTTTCTACTCTAGGGGGGCTTCAAATGGGACATGGTGTAAAAAAAAAAAAACAGTCTAGCGAAATCTGGCTTCTAAAAACCGTATGGCATTCCTTTCCTTCTGCGCCCTGCCGTGTGCCCTTACAGCAGTTTACAACCACATATGGGGTGTTTCTGAAAACTACAGAATCAGGGACATAAATATTGAGTTTTGTTTGGCTGTTAACCCTTGCTTTGTAACTGGAAAAAAAATATTAAAATGGAAAATCCGCCAAAAAAGTGAAATTTTAAAATTGTATCTCTATTTTCAATTAATTCTTGCGGAACACCTAAACGGTTAACAAAGTTTGCAAAATCAGTTTTGAATACCTTGAAAGGTGTAGTATTTAGAATGGGGTCATTTTTGGGTGGTTTCTATTATGTAAGCTTCACAAAGTGACTTCACACCTGAACTGGTCCGTAAAAAGTTGTTTTTTGAAAATTTCTGAGAAATTTCAAGATTTACTTCTAAACTTCTAAGCCTTGTAACGTCCCCCAAAAATAAAATGTCATTCTCAAAATGATCCTAACATGAAGTAGACATATGGGAAATGTAAAGTAATAACTATTTTTGTAGGTATTAATATGTATTTAGAGTTGAGCGAACACCTGGATGTTCGGGTTCGAGAAGTTCAGCCGAACTTCCCGGAAATGTTCGGGTTCGGGATCCGAACCCGACCTGAACTTCGTCCTGAACCCGAACCCCATTGAAGTCAATGGGGACCCGAACTTTTCGGCACTAAAAAGGCTGTAAAACAGCCTAGGAAAGGGCTAGAGGGCTGCAAAAGGCAGCAAAATGTAGTTAAATCCCCTGCAAACAAATGTGGATAGGGAAATGAATTAAAATAAAAATAAAATAAATAAAGATTAACCAATATCAATTGGAGAGAGTGTTGAGGGAAGTTTGGATTTAAATATATATGTATATATGCCCTTACATATATGCATGTATATTGGCCCTTTTGCATGGGCCGGTCCAGGTGGTATGGGTGTATACATAGAGATGTATGTATGCCCCCTTGTCAGCATACATCTCTATGTATAATATATCCATATGCAGGTGGGCTTATTACTGCCCATTTATGATATTGTGTATATGGACATGCATGTAGATGTGCCCCAAACATCTATATGGATGAATATACCTAAGTGCCCCCAGGTTGGGTAGTATGTGTGTGTGTACATATGTATATATTATATATATATATAGATCAGCCTGGTTCGTTTATGACGTGGGAGTGTGCGATGTTATGTTGTAGCAGCTGGGGGCTTACAGCTTGTGCAGGAAGTCCTTTGTTTCAGCTCTAGCATTCCGTCACACGACCCCACGATGATGTCATCACCCTCCTGTTGAAGAAGGAGGAGGGGGGCTGCTTTTGTGCTATAAAACCCCCAGCAGGGCAGACATGCTCCTTTTTGGAATCTGGACTACAATCAGAGACATATGGGACAGCTCCCTGAAGAGAGGCCACATGGCCCTGAAAAATGGCTGAGTACCAACCATCCCCTAACCCCTGGCTGCTGATTTCATGTCTCAGCATTAATCCTTGATGAGCCTGTACCCTGGAAGCAGCCCAGTCACCCCCTGTATAACCCTTGGTTACCCTTAACCTCTCCTGCCCTGAGTCCCCCTATAATCCTAATATCCCCTGTGTTCCCCCAGGATTGTAGATCCCTCATATCCCCTGTTCCGTAATAACCCCTGATTATTCCCCGTAGGGATAGTATATTGTCAGGATTGGGTGGGCTGCTGGTAAAGTGTATGCATGTGTATTAGTACAATTGTAGTTAGATGTTGGGGGAGGACTTGGGAATGTGTTAGTGTAGTTAGTACCGAAATAGTGTATTGTTACTTATATTGTTGTGTGCTGCTATAAATATATATATATCTATTCCATTGATATAGATATATATAATTATAAGCAAATATTAGACTGTGACATATAGTGGGTGAATAAATCCCTGCAGAACATTAACCTCTGCATTGCCCTGTCCCTGCAGAGTCCTGACCATTAACCTCTTCAATGCCTGATCCCTGCTACCACTGTCCTGATAACTCATAACCCTGTGTCCCTTGGCCTGCAGGTATTAACCCCTGCAGAGCCACCATTGTGTTTAACTCCTTGTACCCCATAGGGACAGTGATTAGTCAGGCGGGTGGGTTACTGATATTTGTGTGTATACGAATGTATTATTGTATTATATAGATAGTGTGTGGGGTGGAATTTGGGATTGTGCTGTGTAGAGTAGTTAGGTTTGTATTGTGTTTATTGTAGTACCATTTCTATACTGCGGTGTGTACTTCTGTATGTATATATATTCATATCCATTGATCTATAAATATATATAGATATAGCATATTGTTAGACTTGTATAATTGTATTGTGTAATAAATATTCCTTATTGTTCATAATACAGTGTATGGTGTTTTTACTAGTCGCCGCCGTAGTATAGTGATAGTAAGTCGCACGTAGTGTAGTTCAGTGTAATGTATATGCAATCAGAGGTAATCAGTAGTGTTTTATGTTTATTTAGGTATAAATGGGCGGAGTCATCAATAGACGGCTCCTCCCATTTATGAATATTAATTATCGATATTTGCATAAATATTGGCGATTAATATTCCCCCTTAACATTGGCGAGCCAGGCCCACTGCTAGGAATTTGTTTTCTGTGTTTGTTTTTGGTGAAAAAAATCGTTTACGCTGTGAACTAGTCAGACAGGAGGGACGCGGTCAGTGGATTCTGAGCGTCCATTGCCTGATAGTTCGTACAGGTAAAGCGTTTTGTTCAATCAGAACCAAACACGGAGCAATCTCTACAGCAGAGAATTTAAATCTTTCTGATTTGTGTATTAACGATTTTCTGATTGCCTTGCACGCCCACTGAACACTGGAGAGAAGTTGTCGCATACGTCACTGAAGAGAGGACCATCGCCGTTGGAGCTGAACAGAGAAGTCCGGCTGAGCAGGAGAAGGCGTTACAGATACTACAGGACCTTCTCCACGCAGCATACAAGAGACAACAAAGGACAACACCAAGGAAGATGACCTCTCATCAAAACGGGAGTATGGACTTCTCCACACTACACCAGCTAGCTAAACACAGCACATTTAATCCCATCCTCCCCACCACTCACAAGTCAGCAGAAATGCTGTGGTCCGATTTGTTAACACAGGCTTGTAGTTACGACAAGCTATGTGTTAACAAACGGACGGTTTTGAACAAGGCCACCAAACGGCTTCGGATGCTGGCCAAACTCGTTCATACGTTTGAGGCTAGCATCTGTAAGCCAAAGGAAGTGGCGCTGGTGTCTCAGTCAACGGAGACAATTCTTCCGGCCATTCACTGCCAGTGCTGTACCAGTAATTCGGACCAGGTTTCGACATTGCAGGCACAGCTGGCAGAGAATGTGCAGTCTACTGTTGACCGAGATGCGCAGGTGGCTAGGATAGAGTCACAGTTAGTAGAGCTGCAGAGGCAGAAGGAGGAAATTGAGGCTAAGTTGACTCAGTCAAGGTCAAGGCCTTCAAGGAGCGGACTGCCTCTACTGACGTGACGGTAGCCAAATTGAAGGCTCAGGTTGCTGTAAGGTCCCAGCTAATGTCTGGCATGCAACAGGTTATCACCAAGTTGGTGCCGGCCCTTTCTTTTTCCATAAAGCCAGGGTCGGAATCTCCCAAAATGTTGCCCTGTGCAGGGCCACAAGGGGGGAGAGTAGTCTGTGACCGGTCTAATCATCAGGTCAAGCCGGTCCAGACTAACAGAGATTTTTCCCTGACTTTGGGAAAAAGAACTGTGGTGAAGAGTGCGTCCCTGAGGATGGAACAATTCAGGAGAAGGGAGCACGGCTGCAGTGTAGATGGACCTGGGCCATGCAGAGCAAACTACAGATGTTTTGCTTGTGGTGGCCTAGGTCACATAGCGAGACACTGCAAAACAGATAGGAACATAACACACAGGACAGGAAACCAAGTCACGTGTTTCAGGTGTGGGAACAAAGGACACATTGCAAGGAATTGCCCTTGTGCAAGTAATTGCAATGTGTCCAACAGTATCAGCCAGGTAACAAATTGTGCAGTGGGGTCTAGTCAGCCTGGCCATAACGGGGTTACCTCTCGGCAGCATCACCAGCTGCTGAGGGGTCAGAATGGCCAAGCTAGGCTAGGCAACATTTGACACCCCTGTACGATTTGTTACACCGTTTGTTCCCTGTGTATGTCCATGTTGTGTGTTTTTGTTATCTGTTTGTAAGTTTTTCTTGATGTTGGTGGTGGTGGGCCTTGTCTACGGATGTGTTCCACCATGCTGATTTTTGTAGTTTACATTCCTTGCTGTAAGTCCAGTCGCTGCTGTGTTTGTTTAATTCTGTGTCCCCTTGCAGTGGAACAGTGTTATACTGTGGATCGAGAACGTATAGGCTCGCGAGCAGATAATTTCACACGGGAAATCCTACACAAAGGATGATGTGATATTATTCTGGGCAGCCAGGGTCTCGGATCGATACAGATAGCGCTGTTGTGCTCAAGGTTTTCGGTAGGGCTGTGTTGCGCTGGGGACTAGGGCGGACAGACAACATTGGTGTAATGTTGTGCTGCGCACTTGATTCTAGTCCGGTCAGGTAGCACAGCTCTGATAGGGATTGGACGCAGAATGTTTGGCAGCAGAGTGTGGACTGTGTTCTTGTGTTGTGGGGTCCTGGGGAGCCAGGGCATGATTATGCCATTGGTTCTGCGGGCCCCCACAAGACGGGATCACAGGGGGAAATCAGCCTGGGTACACATGGGTGGACGGGGATGCGGTGCCATGAATAACAAGATGGTGCTTTGTCCACAGGACTTCAGTTATCCTAACCTAGTAGGGTGGCCATCCTTATCTGTTGGTGCAGAGGGATGTGTAGAAGAGGACACAATCCTCTGAAGGTAGGGTGTTCAGACACCAGTGTTAGGATAACGAGGGGTCCTGTGAGATAATGGGCAGCCCAATACCTTTCTCTACTCATGGGTCAAAGGTATTGGTGCTGGGATTTTTGACATTTAATTGCACCGTGAGGGGAGAAATCCCCCAGGAGCGCCTGGTATTTTCTTCTGCCATAGGTGTGTTTATATGGAGCAGAGGAAAAACTCAGATGACGCCACAGAGACCAGCTATTCCCCCTGACACTGTTGTGAAGCTCCAGAGGATCCCACTGGATTTTGGCAACTAAGCGACCTCTGCCTAGAGGTGTTCTAGAGATGGAAGACTGCCACAATCCAGCGGGAGCATTATTTAAGGCTCTGGAGGAAGACTTGGGCGACGTTCGGGTGGAAGAACCTACTATCACTTGTTTCACCCAGTGAAACTTCTTCTGGTTCTGGTCATCGTCATCGGAGGGTCAAGGGACTTATTGACCAAATACACCAGAACCAGACAGAACTTTACAGAACTATCCGGAGGGGGAGGCTCAGGACATAACTCAAACATTGTTCCTGTAACCAAATATTGTATGGACACACTTTGTTTCCTATGAGG